>NW_024064789.1:1068969-1186193 GCF_009727055.1 Benincasa hispida | reverse complement strand
CTTGTCCACTTGCATGAGAAAATCTTCTATCTTGCCCTCAGGAAGCTTTATCGATCTATCAGCCAGTTATAATGTGATCGTGGTTGGTCTTGCTTCGCCGATGTCCAGCTTCTTAAAAATCAACAACGACATCAGATTTATGCTTGCCCCTAAATCGCACAGTGCATTCCCGACCATCTTCCCTCCTATCGTGCAGGGCAATGTAAAACTCCCAGGGTCCTTCATTTTAGTAGGGAGATTATTTTGAAACAGAGCGCTGCACTCATATGTTAACGCAACTGTTTCATTTTCCCCGATCTTTCTTTTATTGGCCAAAATATCCTTGAGAAATTTTACATAACTCGACATCTGCTCTAGTGCTTCTATCAAGGGAATGTTAATGTGTAGCTATTTGAGAACGTCCAGAAACCTCTGAAATTGCTTGCTATAGTCTTTCTTCTTTAGCCTGGACGAGAAAGGTAGAGGATCCCGCCGTATTTCTTGTTCACTTGGCTATTTGGTGAGGTCCTATACTTGCTGTGTTTCATTAGCTGGAGATTGCGTTGATTTAGAATTCATGTCTTGAGGAGCTTCATCTTTTGTAGATGAACTTACTTTTGAACTGGTACTTTTTCTAATATTAGTTGACTGGTCATCATCAACAGTTGAATCTACTAGTGTTGTTGCCGCATCTGGTACTTTTGGCATAGGGGCTATTGTTCTACCACTCCTTAATGTCACTACATGACATTATTCTTTATCTCTAGGCCCCGATACTCCTGAGTTTCTGTGTCGCGTACCAGGCGCTTTCTTCTTTAATTCTCTCACAAGTTGATCTATTTGTTCTTCTAATTCTTTAAGGGAGTTAGCTTGCGATTGTCTCATTGCCTCGCTCTTTTCAATATATTGTTTTATCGATGTCTCCAGAGATGAGGTGCTGCAAGAGGTATCATATAAGAACGGTTGGTCACAGGGTGGCGTACCTTGAGAATTATTTTGGCTGCAGTCTGGATTAGTGAAGACCGGAGGGTTGCCTCGATCCCCTTGATAACTAAATTGATAGAAACTATGGCTCTCCTGATTGTGATTCTCATCCAAACCAAAAATTGGGTGATCCCACCAACTAGGGTTGTGGATGTTGCCAAATGATTCATCATACACAGCATATATGGGTTGTTGATTCCATGGGCAGACTTCTATTAGATGTCCCTCTCCTTATTGAGTGAAATCCATTGCGGCCACGTGAGTCACCGCATTAACTTGTGCTGATCCTTGAGAGAGAGTTCTCTATTGGTTAGCCACCGTCTGGAGGAGTGAGGTCATTGTGGTCATCTGATCGACCAATGTACTCATTGTATCCGTTGACACATCGACACTTTCTACTCTTTCTTGCTCCCGACCTCGTACCTCGAGTCCGGTATCAACCCACTCATCAAAATGTCGCGAGATGTGATCCAATATGTTCTTTGCTTCCGTATATGACTTATTCATTAATCCTCCTTCTGCGAAGGCATTGGCAACTGCTTGTGTTGGTGGTCTAAGCCATTGTAAAAGGTTTCCATCAAAATACTATTGGGAATCTCGATATGCAGACAACTCTTCACTAACTGTCGGAATCGCACCCAGGTGATGCTCAAGGATTCGTAACCCTTTTGTTCGAAATTCAAAACATCCCTCCGCCTTTTTGCATTGACGGACGGAGGAAAGAATCTGTTCATGAACCTATCAACCAACTGCTCCCATAAATTAATCTCATCTGGCTCTAACGACTGAGCCCACCTCTTTGCTTCATCCCGCAATGTGTACGGGAATAGATATAGTTTAAGCCCTTCTTGAGTTACACCAGGCATGGAGAATGCACTGCACATGTCTACAAAATTCGACAAATGAGCGTGTGGGTCTTCTCCCTGTAATCCTCCAAATTGTCCCACATTTTGAATCATCTGCAGCATAATAGGTTTTATCTCAAAGCTTACATTCCCCTCAACCATGGGTCTTGAAATTCCTGGTGAGAAATTATAAAAATCTGGTGCCACATAATCCCTCATAGGGATATTATGGTCAGCCGTAAGAAAAACTGGATCTTCCACTGGTAAATTTCCCATTTGGTTTCCTGCGGGTGCCATGTCTTCGTTAGCCATGCTTCTTCACCAATTAATTTTTCCCTGATGATCTCTTGTACGAATAGTACACTTGATCTCTGGGTTCGTTTAGAATTACCAGATCATTCTACCACACATAAGCCATCAGACTGCTCTCCACATTGAACAATCAGTACAAAGAGATTTGTCCTGCACACCATAAAAATATTCAATACTAACCGTTAACCAGTCCCCGACAACGACGCCATAAACTTGTGAACGCAGAAATGCATGTGATGCTTAGATGATGTGATACTACTTCTAGATATGCATTAATTATGAATGTTCTTGTAGTATGTTGTGTGTTGTAACAAGTTTCCTCGCATTGGAACCAAGTATAATTCCACCACAAGTTTATCGGTGTGATACGAGGTCGAACACAGGGACTGTTTGAGGTTATTACATTACATTTGTGATACATGCGACCAGGGGTTTTTTCCATTTATAAGGGTTTTGTGTACAAGTATATACAATTGTGGTAAAATAAAGGAAAGCAATAAAAATGCGATAATAAAATAAAGTACAGTAAACCTAAGCTAAGATGATACAAGATACAGGTTTCATGATACAAGATGCTGGGGTCCAAGTTGGCTGTGAAGATTATGCAAAGATCGTGTAATGCGGCGACAAGTCTTATGTACAAAGCATAAAGAGAAAGATAACTAATATAAACATCGCAAGTTCTTAATTGCGTTAAACCTACAAGTACGGTTCCACTTTTCCCTTGGCGTACACCTTTCAGTGATCGGTTGCGTTCCCACATGTCTGTGGTGAAACAGAGACGAACGTAATGAAGGCAAGGTTGCTTCCATCTCTAGAAGTACTACTCACTTAGTTAACGCATTCTTCTAACCTTCTCTCGATAGATCAGAATGGCATCTTCACTTCTGCTCTCACAGGTGAAGATGTCGTCTAGCATGCCTTAGCTAAACAAATTTATCTCTTTAACACAAATTAAGTTACTCGTTTAATCCATATTAACTACTAGGGGATTAAAAAGACATCATAGAGAAAGTGATTAACGGGGGAACGGAAATAGAAAGAGAATGGAATATGACAATGATCGAGACATTCAATATTTATATTCAGCGTCTGATACATGGTTTTGTGAATGAAGAGATAAAAAAGATGAAATACAATGATGAAAAGAGTTAGGAATACAAACAAGCACCAACGTCTTAGCGTCCATTTGGATGGAGATCTACTTGTCAGAATGGATGGATCAAACGGATGGATGAGCTACCTTCTCAGGCTTGCTCAACTGGTAACAGGGATCTGAACACAGAGCTTCACGTCAGGGATCTGGCAGAATAACATTGAGACTCACCTCTCGGCCTTGTCTCTTCTTCTTCCCGAATTTCTTCAGTTTACACTCAGCTTAGCCTTTCTCTCAACAATCTAGCAGCAATTAGCCCCATATCAAGTAGCATATTTTCTCTAAATTCTATGGGGGTATTTATAAGTGAAGATCTTTGACTCTGGCCTTGTGGTCCTCACTTTTTGTTATGAAAATTTTGAAGATGGAGGAATAATTATTCCTTCTATTATACAATCAGACCGTCAAATCTGCACAACCGTTAGTTGTACATGTGTCACAATCCTCCGCTTTTGCATTGCTCAATTGCATCTTTCGATCGGGTGTTCGCATACGGTGTTGTTTTTATTACCGCATGCGGTTGAAATACAGCTCTGGATGTACTGTCGCATTGTGCCATCATTGCGGTAATCGTTTCTTCATTGTTGATTATTGGGCGCAATGTGACCGAGATGCGTTGATTAGTTCGCCTTGAGCCTTAATCGCAAGCGGTGACTTGGTTTTCTGGAAAAACAGAGTAAAAATCTCTCCTTTTCTTCCATCTTGATGATGTTAGTGGGTGTAATTGCGATAATTTATAATTATTATATTTATGAGCTAATTTTCATACAATCGACGCATGTTCACTATTTTTTGGCCGCAATATCAAGATAAGGTGGCATAAATAACTTGTATTTCTACAAGTTATCAATGCCATGGAATAGAAAAAGAGCTATGGTTTATATGTTTCATGAGATGAAATATTAAAACTATAGGTTATAAATATATTATGGTAAGTTAGTTATCATATATATTTATAATAATATTAACTATTGGATAATTATTTCTTTTTCTCTAATAACCAATTGAGTGGGAGGTTATTGGTGGTTTAGTGGTAACCGTGAGATAAAAGGAAAAATGTTTTCCTAATTTTAGTAAGAAAAGAAAAGAAAAGAAAATGTCTCAAGGAGAAGTTGTCAAGTAAATTAGATTTACTAAGCAACAGCTTGGAGTTAGCTAAAGGACCGTGGAGTGTTCTTACACGATAGACACTCTGCTAGACGATGAGCTAAACGATCGCATAGCTTTTGCTAGATGATTGCACAGCTTTTCCTAAACGATTGGGCATCGACCTATATGATTGATTGTTCCATCACCCACTTGCTCAATCGTTTACACGATTGGGGTTCCTCTGGTTTTCTGGCTTTAACCAAGTCCATGCAGAGTCCACCCTCTGGATTCTCACACCGAGAATACCAAGGTAACCTTCTTGGTGGTGTCATACTCAACTCGACACAGTGGAGGTTCTGTATAGGCCGTTCACGATGTTTGGGGTGTTCGTGACCTTGGTGATCGCTTAGTTCAAGTGCGTGGTGATCGTGCAGTGGAGCGGTCATGTTGGACGAATGTTTGTGTGTTGCTATGATCAAGCGTTCGTGATCAAGGAACATGAAGATGGGTTTACATTGCCACATTGGGATTCACAACCAAATAAGGTTTGTTGATTCTTCCCTTGATTTGTAGTGAAGCATGCTATAATTTCTATTTTGTGCATAACCACATGTTTCCATTTGTGATTGTTATTGTAAAGTTCATATACGATTGAAATTTGGAAAGATCTTTCTGCTGCTCATGGAAATCCTCGTGTTTGATTTTCTTCAATTGGTATCAGGGTCAGGTTGTTCTTATATCTCACTACTCTCCAAAAGAGGAGGAAAGACAGTAAATCTGATTTATTAGTCTTGGAAATGTGTTTGGTAGAGAGTGATGATTCTGCCTAGATCCTAGATTCGGGTGCTACTAATCATGTCAATTCCTCTTAGCAAGGATTTAGTTCCTGGAAAACGTTGCCACGGGGATAGATAACTCTACGAGTCAGCACTGATGAGGTTGTTTTGGCTATTGCTGTAGGCAAGCTGAAGTTATTTATTGACAAGAAACGTTATATGTTACTGGATAATGTTTTTGTAGTTCCTCGTATTAAGAGGAACTTAATCTCGATTTTTTGTCTCATTGAACATGGGTATACCGTCTCCTTTTTTGAGAATAAAGTGTTTATTTTAAAGAATTGAACAGAGATTAGTTATGGTTCAATAGAAAGTAACTTATATGTACTAAGGTCGTTAGTCATAAAAGCCTTGTTTAACACTGAAGTGTTTAGTAAGGCAACAATAGCTAAAATACCAGAGGTTTCTCCTAAGGAAAACACCCATCTTTGGCATCTAAGGTTAGGTCATATCAACTTCAATAGGATTCAGAAGTTGGTGAAAAGTGGACTTCTAAAGAGTTTAGAAGAAAACTCCTTTCCAGTGTGTGAATCATGCCTCGAAGGCAAGATGACCAAATGACCTTTTACTGGAAAAGGTTACAGAGCCAAGGAAGCCTTGGAGCTTGTACATTCAAACCTCTGTGGTCCGATGAATGTTAGAGTTAGAGATGGGTATGAATATTTCATCTCTTTCATAGATGTTTATTCAAGATACGGGTATCTCTACCTAATGCAACGTAAGTCTGAAGCCCTTGACAAGTTCAAGGAGTATAAGGCTGAAGTTGAAAACTTGCTAGGTAAGAAGATAAGAACACTATGATCTGATCGTGGTGGAGAGTATATGGACTACCAATTCCAGAACTATATGATAGAACTTGGGATTGCGACTTAACATCCAGCCCCTGGTACACCTCAGCAGAATGGTGTATCAGAAAGGAGAAATAGCACCTTGTTGGACGTGGTTCGGTCTATGATGAGTTATGCGCATCTTCTAGACTCGTTTTGGGGTTTTTCTGTGGAGACTGCATGGTATGTCCTGAACAAAGTTTCCTCGAAAAGTGTTTCTGAAACACATTTTGAGCTGTGAAGAGACTGTAAAGGTAGTTTACACCACTTCAGAATTTGGGTTGTTCAACACATGTGCTTGTGACTAACCCAAAGAAGTTGGACCCGCATTCGAAGGTTTGCCTCTTTGTAGGCTACCCTAAGGAAACGAGAGGTGGATACTTCTATGATCTGAGTGAGAACAAAGTGTTTGTTTCTACAAATGCTATCTTCTTGAAAGAAGACCACATCCGAGATCATAAACCAGGATGTAAGCTCGTTTTGCGTGAGATTTCAAGTGAGATTGAGACTGCTAAGGATTCAACAAGAGTTGTTGAATAGACTAACAGATCAACAAGGGTTGTTGAGGTCGGAACATCTAGTCAACTAGCTCAAGAGTTGAGACTGCCTCGACGTAGTGGGAGGGTTATGAACCCACCGGATTGCTACATGGGTTTGTCTGAAGCCCAAAACGTCATTTCAAATGATGGGGTCGAGGATCCGTTGTCTTTTAAGAAAGCAATGGAGGATGTTGACAAGGATAAATTGGTTAAAGTCTTGAACCAGGAAATGGAGTCTATGTAATTCAATAATGTCTGAGAGATTGTTGATCCGCTTGATGGGGTATGACTTATTGGGTGTAAGTGGATCTATAAGCAAAAGAGAGGTGCAAATGGATGTGCAAACTTTTAAGGCTCGACTCGTGGCAAAGGGTTATACATGGGTTGAGGGAGTTGACTATGAGGAAACTTTCTCACCTACGTTCATGCTCAAGTCTATCAGGACACTTCTGTCCATAACGACATTTTATGATTATGAAATATGAGAAATGGACGTCAAGACTGCCTTTCTTAATGGTAATCTTGAGGAGACCATCTATATGACTAAACTAGAGGGGTTCATTATTCCAGATCAAGAGCAAAAAGTTTACAAGCTTAATAGGTCCATTTATGAGCTGAAATAAGCATCTAGATCATAGAACATCAGATTTGACAATGTGGTCAAGTCATTTGGCATTGATCAGAATGTTAATAAGCCATGTGTCTAGAATAAGATCATCAACAGCTCGGTAGCTTTCCTAGTACTATATGTGGATGATATCCTCTCATTGGGGATGATGTAGGGTATCTGACTAACATTAAGAAATCGCTAGCTGCCCAATTCCAAATGAAAGATATGGGTGAGGCACAGTATGTTCTAGGGATCCTGATCATTCGGGATAATAAGAATAAATGGTTAGCCCTGTCTCAGGCATCATACATCGATCAAATGTTGATCAGATACAAAATGCAGGATTCCAAGAGGGGTTTGTTACCCTTCAGCATGGAATCGTTTTTTCTAAGGATCAATGTCCTAAGACACCTTGAGAGGTTGAGGAGATGAGACGGATTCCCTATGCTTTAGCTATAGGAAGCTTAATGTATGCAATGTTGTGTACCAGACAAGACATTTTCCATGCAGTAGGGATTGTCAGTCTGTATCAGTCGAATCTAGGATTTTATCATTGGACGACAGTCAAGACGATCCTTAAGTATCTTCAGAGAACGAGGGACTACATTCTCGTGTATGGAGATAATGATCTAATCCTTACAACATACACTGACTCTGACTTTCAGACCAATAGAGATTCTCGTAAATCGACATCTCGGTCAGTTTTCACTCTAAATGGAGGGGCTGTAGTGTGGTGAAGCATCAAGCAAGGATGCATCGCAGACTCCACTATGGAAGCCAAATATGTAGACGCTTGTGAAGCAGCTAAGGGAGCTATTTGGCTGACGAAATTCCTTTTAGATTTGGAAGTAGTTCCAAATATGGATTTTCCTATCACTCTTTATTGTGATAACAGCGGGGCTATGGAAAATTGAAAGGAGCTTCGGAATCATCGTTGGGGCAAGCATATAGATCGGAAATACCACTTGATCAGGGAGATTGTACATCGCGGTGATGTGATAGTCACGAAGATCGCGTCGGAGCACAAAGTTTCTAATCCCTTTACAAAGGCTCTCACGGCTAAAGTGTTCCAAGGTCACTTGGAGAGTCTGGGTCTGCTAGACATGCGGCATCTTGTCTAGGGCAAGTAGAAGATGATACTGGGGTATGCCCTAGTTTACTGTATATTGTACATGTTTTTTCTTGTATTGTACATTAGTCTCCTACGGCATTAGTACAAGTGGGAGATTGTTGGGATTAGTGCCCTCATTCTCTCTTAGTCTCTGAAATAGTTAAACAACATGTAGCAGAAGTATCAAGGATCCATAAGCATTCTAATTCACTAATTTTAGCAAAAACTAAAGCATGCTTTTCTCAAAAAGTGGGTTTTCAAAACATACCTTTGATGAACTCTCCAAGAAAACGTCTATTCAACTGCTGTCTTCACTTGTTATAATCATGAACCACCTCAAAGCCTTCTTTACTGTGCTCTTGAAGCTTTAGGCAGAGTTGTGGGACTCAGGAACAGCTTGAAGATGTGAAAAAACCAGAAAATACTCACAGCAGCCCAATTGAAGAAGACAACTTCTTCTTCAGAAAATTTTCTCTCAAATTCTGTATTATCTCTTATCCAACAACTCCAATATTCTTTATATATATTTGATGAACAAGCAAAGAGATGGAGTGCATGGCTTGCATCTCATGCTTGGAGAAACAAAGTAGAGAAGATAATGCTTTTTATGTGAGCATAAAGATGATGATAATGGAAAAAACCCATTTTCCATTTTCGTGCAACATGCAAACGAATTTCCATTTTCTTTTTAAAAAAAATGATTTTAATTCAAATTTTGATTTTCTTAAATTAATTTCATAAATTAATTTAAAAAATAATTAATTTAATATCAAATATTAAATTGATTTTTGCACAATACTCATCTTTATATATTTAAATCATATTTAAATATTTATTCTCTTGTTCCATTTAATTTGAGCGTTTCCAATTATTTTCTCAAGCTATCCTAAAGCTTATCCATTTACGAGCTAGTAGGGAGACCTCGTGGACCTACAGATCATAGGCTTCAATGATTCGAGATTAATCGGCTAAACTCATTAGTCTGATCTAACCCCCATTCGTTAACTAATGGGACACTCCACTATAGCCCATAGTTGAACTCCCCTCACTATAGATATATTATGTCCACTTAATAACCATAATTAGTAAGTCGATCCTTCACAGGTTGTTCGTAATCACAACTAGGTCAAAAATACTGTTTTACCCCTGTGACTACATCTTGTTCCTTAAGTTCCTACTGATCCTCTAATGAAAAATTCTGATTCATAATCTCTATGAATCAAATCCTTTCTCTATCGTGAGAAGGCGGAGCCCCGATTGTTCAAGACCTGGAGTCAGTACTTAAGAGGACAACCTATCTGCTAACCCTAAATAGGGTAGGAGTGAATTCCATCTTGCAAGGCTATGTCCCCAGCTATTCATCTAGTCTTATTCCCAAAATGTAAGCCTATTGAGCAGTGCTGTTGGACTACTCTCACCGTTTGTAGATCAAAGGATAATTGGTGACTTAAATTTAGGTGAACGTAATATGCGATGCATGTCTTAGGTTATGTGTTGGTTCTCATGCGTCGATGATCAAGTGTTGGAATGAAATGTATGAATTGATCTTATATGCAATGACCATGCATTCTTGTCACATGTTTTCTTGCACTCTCGCCAAGTATAACGCGAACGCAAGTTTTTGGGTGATCCGAGGTCGAACTCAGGGACTTTTAGCTAAATGTATGCGGTGATGTCTTTACGGCGGATAAATAAAAGAATGATAGGGGTTTTAAGCTATAAACTACTCCTACTCCTAACTAACAGACAACGCAGTGGGAATGTAACTGAGAGGTAGAGACACGGTAACTGTTAACGAGTAGTAAAATGCATGGAAAAATAGATGAAAAAGTGAAGATGTCCTCACTGCAACACTGAGCTTGACTGCAAGGGCAACCACAGCCAACGAAAGCTATGCGATTATGCTACACACACTTGTACCTAATTCTAGGACGCATGCGATGTATATGTGATAGTGTCAAGAAGCCTATTTCTAAGCTTCCATAGCCTACTCACGTGCTCTCACACATAAGCGAGATGACCACATACCACCGTATCCTACTTTTGGATGCATGCAATATCCTATCCATAGGGTGTATTGATAACTTGTAGCAATACAAGTTATTTATGCTGCCTTATCTAGATATTGTGGCCAAAATAGAGTAAATATGCGTCGATTGTATGAAAATTAGCTCAGAAATACAATAATTATAAATTCTCGCAATTACACCCACTAACACCATCAAAATGGTAGAAGAGGATATTTCTACTCTGCTTTGCAGGAAATCAAGTCACCGCTTGCGATCAAGGCTCAACGAGAAACTGAATAACACATCTCTGTCACATTGTGCCCGTCAATCAAACAATGAAGAAACGATTAACGCAATGACGGCACAATGCGACAGTCAATCCAAAGCTGTATTTCAACCGCATGTGGTAATAAAAAGAAAACTGCATGCGAGCACCCGATCGAAAGATACAGCTAAGCAACGCAAATGCGGAGGATTGTGACACGTGTACAACTAACCATTGTGCATATTTGACGGTCTGATTGCGTAACAGAAGGAATAATTATCCCACGATCATCGAAATTTCCATAACAATAAGTGGGGTCCACAAGTCAAGAGTCAAAGCTTTTCACCTATAAATACCCCCATAGAATTCACAGAAGATATACTTGATACGAGAGCTAATTGATGCTCGATTATTGAGAGAGAGGCTGAGCTGAGTGCTGATCTAAAGAAATCCAAGAAGAGAAGAGACAAGTTTGAGAGGTGAGTCTTAGTGCTATTCTGCCAAATCCTCACCACGAAGCTCTATGCTTAGATCCCTCCTACCGGTTGAGCAAGCCTGAGAGGGAAGCTCATCCTTTAATTCGATGGATCCACACCGGCAAGCAAATCTCCATCCAGATCAACGCCAAGACGTTGGCGCTTATTTGTATTTGTTTGTAACTCTATTCATCACTGTATTTCATCTTCTTTATCTCTTTGTTCACAAACGATGTATCAGATGCTAAATAGATTTATTGAATGTCTCGATCATTTTCATATCCACTTTTCTGTCTATTTCTGTTCCTCCATTAATCGTTTTCTTCATGAAGTCTTCTTAATCCGTTGGTAGTTAATATGGATTAAACGAGTAACTTAATCTGTGTTAAAGAGATAAATGCATTTAGCTAAGGCATGCTAGACGACATCTTCACCTATTAGAGCAGAAATGAAGATGCCATTATGATCTATCGAGAGAAGGTTAAAAGAATGTTTTAACTAAAGAGAGTAGTACTTCCAGAGATGGAAGCAACCTTGCGTTCATTACGTTTGTCCCTGTTTCACCATAGAAATGTGGGAATGCGGCTGATCACCGAGAGGTGTATGCTAAGGGAAGAGTGGAACCATACTCATAACTTTATCACAATTAAGGACTTGCGCTGTTTATATTAGTTATCTTTTCTTTTTCTGCTTCGTACATAAGACTTGCCACTGCATAACACGATCTTTGTATAATCTTCACTGCCAGCCTTGACCTCAGTATCTTGTATCATGAAACCTTTATCTTGTATCATTTTAGCTTAGGTTTATTTTATTGCATTTTATTTTATTATCGCATAGTTATCGCTTTACTTGATCGCAATTTTATATACATGTACATAAACCCTTATAAATGGAAAAAACCTCTGGTTGTATGTATCACAAATGTAACGCAATAACCTCAAACAGTCCCTGTGTTCGGCCTCGGATCACACCGAGATACTTGTGTGGAATTATACTTGGTTCCAATGCAACAAAACTTGTGACAACGCACAGCATACTACAAGAACATCCATTAATAACGCATATCTAGAAGTAGTATCGCATAAATCATCATTCATCCATGCGTTGTAGGACATAGGGTTGGACTTCTATGCTTGCATTTCATCTTGCGTGCATCATTGTATATCTACATCTCTATGTGCCTCAACAAGTTTATGGCGCCGTTAACGGGGATTGTTTAACGGTTATTGTTTGAGTATGTTTGTTGTATTTTGCAGGACAGATCTCGTTGTACTGGCTATTCAACGCGGAGAGCAGCTTGACAGTTTATAAGTACTGGTGCTGAACCAGAATTCGAAGCTAACCCTGAGATCGAGCGTACCTTTTGCACACGGGCACGTCAGAATCGAATAAGGTGAAAGAAAGTAGCTCTGTCTCTTATACACATCTAGATGTGTATAAGAGACAGGAGTGAACCTTCCGTGTGAGGATACGCCAGAACAGAAATCGGCAAAAAAAGGCAACCAGCATGGCAGATAATAATGATATGTGCTTCCCGTAGTAAATCAAGGGGTTGTACGACCAGTGCATGATCCTGTTTTCCTGGCCACTAATCGCAACATTCCCATGAGGAATTACGCGGCACCCAACCTATACGAATTTTCGCCTGGGATTTTGAGGCCTACTATTGAGGAGAACACAAGGTTCGAAATAAAGCCGGTCATGCTACAAATGATCCAAAATGCAGGGAAATTTGGGGGTCTGCAAAGTGAAGACCTGCATGCCCACCTGACCAGCTTTGTCGAAATGTGCGGCAACTTCTCACTACCTGGCGTAACCCCGGAAAGCATTAGACTGTATTTGTTCCCTTACACCTTGAGGGGTGAAGCCAAGAGGTTAGTTCACTCACTGGAGCCGAACGAGATTACATCATGGGACCAACTGGTGGAGCGATTCATGAAGAAGTTCTTCACACTGACCGTCAATGCAAGGCGATGAAAGGATGTGCTAAACTTCCAGCAAATGGAGAGTGAGACCCTGAGCACCGCCTGGGTGCGATTTAAAACATTGGTGAAAAAGTGCCCGCATATCAGGATTCCCGATTGCGTTTTGATGGAGACCTTTTATAATGGCCTGAACAAATCGATGCAGGCTTTTGCTGACGCCTTCGCGACAGGAGGTTTTATGGACAAAACGTATACAGAGGCCAAGGTCATCCTTGACTACATATCGTGGAACATGGATGATTGGATTGATGATGGATATGAAGGCCGAGGCGCCGAAAGAATAAAGAACAAAACTGCCATTGTCCCTACGGAGACAATGACCACATTGGCCACTCAGATGGCCGCCGTGACCTCCATCCTTCAATCGATGGCAATCAGCCAAGGAGCGATCTCCCAACAATCAACGCAACCTACTGCACCAGTTCAAGTGGCTGCAATAAGTTGCGTTAATTATGGAGGAGCTCATGGAGCATAAATGTGCCCATCGAATCTCCAGCAAGTATGTGCCATCCAAAACAACCCCTTCAGCAACACCTACAATCCTGGCTGGAGAAGCCACCCTAACTTCGGTTGGGGAGGTAATCCTACCAAGGGGGGCAAACAACCATCAAAGTGGCAGTCGAGGGAATCCTCCTTTTCACCATAACACAAGGCAACCAAGCAATCGCATAACCAGCAACCCTCAACTTCTAACAATCTAGAAGCTCATTCGAGCCCTGCTACATGGACAAAAATGAATGCAGTAATGTAGGCACAGGCGTCTCTCAATTAGAAACTTAGAGATCCAAATGGGCCAGCTTGCATCGAGCTAAGAAATAGAGCACCAAACGTTGCCAGCAACTCAAAAGCTCCGGATCTATGGAAAGGAGCAATGTCCCTAGACATTGGGCAGGCAAGTCGGACCGCCTGTAGAGATGTGGATTGCGCTCATTCAATAGAAACGCATCGTCTGGTCCATATCTCACAACTATGTTTAAATGCTTTCTTTAAATTCTGTCTTATTGAATTCCTGAATTTTGACTTTACTTCATTTATTTCATTCCATGAATTTATGAATTTATTTTTCATTTATTTCCCTTGCATTTATTTTTGTTCTGTCTTAATTCTTTTGACTTTTATGTAATTAATGTGTTAGTCTTAATGGTGAATGAATTGAGAAATAAAAGAGAAATTATTGCCGCAAGTCATAGCAACTTGCGTTGAATGAAAAAAACATAAAAATAAAAATAAAAAATAAATAATCAACAACCAGTATGCAAGGCAATAATGACGCATCTTGAACCAATAAAATACACTTTGTGGTTCACCAACTAAACTGTGTTGAGCTGAGGGTGTGTTTGCACGCGTGTGCGTCCTTTGCCCGTCTTTAGCTAAATACACTATGTTGAGGTAGTGTTGCGTTGGTAGAAATGTCGTGCACCCGATCCTCCAGAAATGTGTTTAGTTAAGGGTGTGTTGCAGGGATGCATGCATTGTTGCCCGTCCTCTGCGAAGATACAGTTGCGTTGGTGAGCACATTGCGTTAATCTTTACCTTGTGTCCATTCGAATAAGACATTAAAGAAAAATTCTTTTTGCAATTTGGGAAGTCAAATTGTTTCATATTCTAAAGCAATGATGATTTTGTAGATGAAAGGACGTTTTTCTGAAAGCTCATAAATGAGGGAAGTTTGAACGACAGGCCTTTTGAGTTTCTCGAGGCCTATCACCGCAAAAATCGCGTTGGGCCCACTACAGCCCAACCTATAAAAAGGAACCCTTCCCCGTCTATGAACTCTTTACCTCATTTTGCAACCTGAAAACCCTAGCGCCCGACATATAGAGCTTTCTTCTTCCCCAGAAACCCAACAAATTTCCAGTCTTTCAACCAAACTCCCATGGCTGACCAAGCTTCCCAACAATCTGCCTCACCATCAACCCCTTCCTCTGACCAAATCACCATGTGAGAGGCAGCATTCCTCGCTGCCAGTCGTAGGCTTGCTACCAAACCTCACACCGTCCCTAAAATCACCGGGAGAGCCCAAAGAAAAACCTTGGCTGTCGACCTCCTTTGTTCAAGAGGGGACAAAGCATTGAGAGCACACCAGTTTCAACTCCTACCGTCTCAACTGAGAGTGAGAAGAAGAGACGCGATGACACGGAGGTGTTTGGCAACATCCTGAGCAATCTGGAGCTAGGAGAAGGATTACCCGAGGCAGGGGTTGTAAACCAACCACTGTGTGCAGAGAAGGTGACGATGGCAGTAACTGAAGAGGTGGCGGTGCCTGAAGAAGTGGCAGTGACTGAAGAAGTGGTGGAAGAGGAGGAAGGCAAAGGCACTATGGCCTTAGAGACTCCTGAGGTGACTGCCAACGTAGAAACCTATGACGGACCCTCCAGAGTTGCGGTGGAGGAAATTGTGGTGGTTGAAGTTGCGGCGACTGAGGTTGCAGTGGAGACGTAACCAGAAGTAGTTGAAGAGAAAAAAAAAAAGAAGAAGAAAAGCAAAGGGAGAAAGGCTGGAGAGGCTGAGTCTTCTCATCATCACAAGGAGAAAAAGAACAAAGAAAAGAAGGATGATAACGAAGATGAGAAGGCCAAGAAGGAAAGAAAGAAGAAAGAGAAGGAAGAAAGAAGAATGCGCCAACGTGAAGAGAGGCGCCTAAGAAAAGAAGAAGAAAATAAGTAGAGGGCTGCGAGCCCGAAAAAAGATGGAGAATCAACCTTCGTAAGAGAGAACAGTGGGGAAACAGTGCAGTTGATGGAGCCGGTGCAACCTGAAACAACGCAAATGGTTGTGACAGATGAAGGGAAGAAGGAGAAAGAACCCCCTTAATGCGACGTCGCAGGGTAGATGCGCCACAAGGGTCTACCATTAACCCTTCACTTTTAATCATCGCACTAGAAGAAAAAGAAAGAAGAAGAAAAGAAGAGGAGGAAAAGTAGGAGAAAATGGAGAGGGCGAAGCTCATTATGGCAGAGGGGAATAAAAGAAGAAAACTGCAATATGAAGAGATCCGCAGTAATAATGAGCTCGCAAGGAGTGAAAAAGAAATGAGATGTGAGGAGGAACAATGCCTATTACTGGCCTCCAAGCAGTTTGTAGAAGAGTTCGAGAGAGAAGAAAGAGAAGAGGAAGAGGAAGAGAAAAAGAAGAAGGAAGAAGAGGAGAGGAGATTGAAAGAAGAGAAGAAGAAGAAGCGTGAAGCTAATAGGCGGCGCATATAAAAAAAGAAGGGTAAAGAACTCGCAGAACACGAGAAGGAGGAAAAACGCAAAGAACGGGAGAAGAAACAAAGGCAAGTAGCCTGCCTTGCATTGGACAAAGGAAAGGGCAAGGCAATCGCGGAAAGTAGCGAGCCCGCATCGACAAGGAAGCGTCCATCGAAGAGAAAAGAGAATGACGACATGCTAACCGAGATGGGCTTCTATCCTGTGCCAATGCCACTACCTGATCTCATCACAAGTGTGATTGTGGAACACGGTTGGGACTCTTTCTGCCAATGCCCAACCATTATTGTGCCACAGGTAGTGAGAGACTTCTACAGAGGACGTCTACATGGGACCAGAGATGCAGTGACCTTCAAAGAAGAAATAGTGTCCTTCAGCTTAAGGGACATCAATGAGATATATCAAATGAAGGATAACTCAGATGCACCAGGGAACAAAATTATTGATGACCCCACAGAGCAGCAGATGGAGGACGCGCTGTGAGTATTAACACAACCGAGCACAAAGTGGTCGATTTCACTTAAAGGCATCCGTGTCCCGACATCCAATTCTTTCCTTTTGGAGGGAAGGCTTTGGGTCTACTTGGTCAAGAAGCGGTTGATCCCAACAATGCATGATAAGACGATTTCAAGGGATCGATTCATGGCCGCGTACTGTATTGCGTGTGGCATACCGATTGACGTAGGGCGGTTGATCGCAAGACAGCTAAGAGCACTGGTGGGGCACATTCGAGGGCAGTACTTCTTTCCATGGATCGTTTCAAGTATGTGCCTGTCAATGGGTGTAGTAATTCGCCCTCCAAGCCCAACTGAACAACCTTCTTTTCCACTCCATAAACATTTTACCAACCTTCTTCTTATCCCAACTTCTCCAACTGTTNATCGCAAGACAGCTAAGAGCACTGGTGGGGCACATTCGAGGGCAGTACTTCTTTCCATGGATCGTTTCAAGTATGTGCCTGTCAATGGGTGTAGGCATTGATGAAGAGCCCATGCCTAAAGTCCACAGCCTCGTCAACATCAAGATCTTGAGGATGCTCCTCAAGGACTCCCCACACTGCGTCGAGCTATCTATAAAGAGGCCCGCAATTGACTTGAATGCACCACAAGAACCCATGCCCAAGAGACAACACAGAGAAGACAAGGGAAAAGAAAAGGTCCAAGAGTAACCAATTCAAGATCCATAACTTGTGGACCCTCCCTTAGTAATTCGCCCTCCAAGCCCAACTGAACAACCTTCTTTTCCACTCCATAAACATTTTACCAACCTTCTTCTTATCCCAACTTCTCCAACTGTTTACCCCCCAGCCCTAACTTCACCTTCAGCATCATCACCACAACCCCCCATTCCACCGCCACATGTTGATGACCCACACGATTTGGGTGAAGGCACCTCTGCCCAACCCCAAAACGATGCTGGCGAGACATCGTAGGCAAAACCCTCCATCACCTCCCTGGCTGTTGAGTTAGCAGAAATGCGATCCCTCTTCTCTCAGCAACAACAACTTCTTGCTTAACAACAAACCTTCTTCAACTAGAGATTTGAAGTGGTAATGGAGCGAATTGATGATATTCAATGCAGTGCTGTCACATCCCGGGAGGCGCTGATCAACACGCAACGCAATATTTATAAAATCCATCTGCACTAGAGACAGACTGCGGAGCACAACCAAGAGCACTTCAATTTTCTCACCGCATATCTTCATGGTCCAATGGTGCCTCCGCATCTCAGGCAGCACTTGATTTTTGAAGAAGCTTCTTCTGCACACCTCAAAACCCTCCTTCAGATCCTCCTGCCCCTCAACATTGATCTTTATATTTTTTTATGCATGGCCATTTTATATTCTGTATTCAATTCATTATTTTTTTTCTAAGATTAATCAATTTCTTTGACTCTTGTACAGGCAACAATTTTCGTATTGCGTTAATTTGTAATTATTTGTATGCTTTGTTAATATTCAATACAACTGTGTACATATTCACTCTGTTTTGCCTGTGCCTTTTTCTTTATCATCCTTTGTCATTAATTGCGATGTTCTTAATCTTTTATTTTTGCGATCTGCATTGCGCTGCCATGATGTATTATATATTTATACTTAGAAACATTTCTCATACTTCGTAAATTCTAACTAACACTTAGTTAATTCTTAATTTAGTAGTACTTTACCTTTTATCTTTCAAAGTTCTGCTCAGACCTTCTTTTTGAAATTTTTACTATGTTTGTCTAGTCTATCCAAACAACCCAATGAGAACCTTGCGCATCTCTAAATTGGGGGTGGGGAAGGTCTGAGCAGATGAGATCAAGAATATGCGGTCTTTAAGAAAATGCGTTCGTTTTCTACATTTCCAAAAAAAAAAAAAATACCAAACTCCAATGTCAGCGCAAGGGAAAACCTCAAAATGTTCCCAACCTGATAAGAGTTTAGTTATGAAAGGAGCCTGCTCGTAGTTGGACGTTTGTATGACACCCGTAGGAGCAAGCCAAAAAAAAGGTGGGTTTCCGAGAACAACACAGTATGAAAATGAAAAGCGAAAAAAAAATACAAAAACAAAATAATAGAATGCAAGAGTCAACTTCGCTGAATATCATGAGTTAAAGTTGAGATTGGCATACAATCGTAGTTGGATGTTCGCATGACACCCATGGGAACAAGCCAAAACGATGAGTGTAACCATGACCAACAGTCTCTAATAAATGACGCAAAGTTTTACCACAACAACGATGAGTGTATTCATGCTCCCTTCCATGTCTTGGGGCTAAGGCTAGGGAGAGGGTGTGACACGAAGGGTGTAACCATGATCAACAATCTCTAAATAAATGACACAAAGTTTACTCACCGCATATAGATATATCAAGTTGTTTTGACAAAGAAGAGATAAGCATTCTATTTTAAAACTAGAAAAGCATCGTTGAGCATAAATTTGTTATATAGAAGAGTAAAGTAGGGCTTTGTTAGGAATTAGCAAGGATAGAAGGAAATTGCAATGTCAAGAAATGTGCCTAAGTGTAACATTCGGAGCAACCAATCGACGCAAAAAATATAGGATAGGAATTGAGCATTATTGCCTTAGTAGAAGATATGCTTGAGGACAAGCATATATCTAAATTTGGGGGTGTGATAACTTGAAGAAATACAAGTTATTTATGTTGCCTTATCTAGATATTATGGCCAAAAGAGAGTAAATATGCATCGATTATATGAAAATTAGCTCAGAAATACAATAATTATAAATTCTCGCAATTATACCCACTAACACCATCAAGATGGTAGAAGAGGATATTTCTACTCTGTTTTGCAGGAAATCAAGTCACCGCTTGCGATCAAGGCTCAACGAGAAACTGAATAACGTATCTCCGTCACATTGCGCCCGTCAATCAAACAATGAAGAGGCGATTAATGCAATGACGGGGTAATGCGACAGTCGATCCAGAGCTGTATTTCAACTACATGTGGTAATAAAAACAAAATCGCATGCGATCACCTGATCGAAAGATGCAGCTGAGCAACGCAAATGCGGAGGATTGTGACACGTGTACAACTAACCATTGTGCATATTTGAATGTCTGATTGCATAACAGAAGGAATAATTATCCCACCATCTTCAGAATTTCCATAACAATAAGTGGGGTCCATAAGTAAAGAGTCAAAGCTTTTCACCTATAAATACCCCATAGAATTCACAGAAAATATACTTGATACAAGGGCTAATTGATGCTAGATTATTGAGAGAGAGGCTGAGCTGAGTGCTGATCTGAAGAAATCCGGGAAGAAAAGAGACAAGGCCAAGAGGTGAGTCTCAGTGCTATTCTGCGAAATCCTCGTCGCGAAGCTCTGTGCTTAGATCCCTGCTACCGGTTGAGCAAGCCAGAAAGGGAAGCTTATCCTTTCATTCGATGCATCCACACCGGCAAGTAAATCTCCATCCAGATCAGCGCCAAGACGTTGGCGCTTATTTGTATTTGTTTCTCACTCTATTCATCACCGTATTTCATCTTCTTTATCTCTTCATTCACAAACCATGTATTAGATGCTAAATAGATTTATTAAATGTCTCGATCATTTTCATATCACCTTTTCTGTCTCTTTCTGTTCCTCTTTTAATCGTTTTCTTCATGAAGTCTTCTTAATCCCTTGGTAGTTAATATGGATTAAACGAGTAACTTAATTTGTGCTAAAGAGATAAATGCATTTAGCTAAGGTATGCTAGACGACATCTTCACCTGTGAGAGCAGAAATGAAGATGCCATTATGATCTATCGAGAGAAGGTTAGAAGAATGTGTTAACTAAAGCGAGTAGTACTTCCAGAGATGGAAGCAACCATGTGTTCATTACGTTCGTCCCTGTTTCACCACAGAAATGTTGGAACGCAACCGATCACCGAGAGGTGTATGCTAAGGGAAGAGTGGAACCGTACTCATAGATTTATCACAATTAAGGACTTGCGCTGTTTATATTAGTTATCTTTTCCTTTTCTGCTTCATACATAAGACTTGCCACCGTATAACACGATCTTTGTATAATCTTCACAGCCAGCCTTGACCTCAGTATCTTGTATCATGAAACATGTATCTTGTATCATCTTAGCTTAGGTTTATTTTATTGCACTTTATTTTATTATCGCATCTTTATCGCTTTACTTTACTTTATCGAAATTTTATATACTTGTACACAAAACCCTTATAAATGGAAAAAACCCTGGTCGCATGTATCACAAATGTAACGTAATAACCTCAAACAGTCCCTGTGTTCAGCCTCGGATCACACCGAGAATTTTGCAGTGGAATTATACTTGGTTCCAATGCAAGGAAACTTGTGACAACGCACGACATACTACAAGAACATCCATTAATAACGCATATCTAGAAGTAGTATCACATAAATCATCATTCATCCATGCGTTGTAGGACATAGTCTTGGACTTCTATGCTTTCATTTCATCATGCGTGCATCATTGTATATCTACATCTCTATGTGCGTCAACATGCATACGCTGTGTAATAGCAAACGAAGCTTATCTCTAAGTTCCCCATTCTTGCTTATTCTATCCAATCCGCTCTCTCGAGTCTTAGATTTGGTTTTTAGACTACTCTCCCAAGTATGCCTAAATGATGAATGATGTGCTCATAAGACAAGGTAATCGCATAAACATGGCTGATGTAAGATTATTCCTATCTCTAGTGAACACTTGCTTACATTGCTTAATGCGACTAACCACTTACCCTTCCAGGCAGTTAGTTGCTGCTAATTTTACTCATAGACATGCATTGCGTCCGCTTATATACAAGCGTTGCTACAACTTCACACTAAGCAAATAAGGTTTTCTCACAACACTCACGCAACGCACACCTCCCGGTGGTTTGTTACTTGCTTCATATTCCTATGCCTCATGATTAAGTATGTGATACTCTAACAGTTTGACTAAATGATGCAATAAAAGTAAAAGGTACTAAGTAAATGAAGATGGAGATGGAGTCGAAGGAAAATATAGAAATGTATTGACCACAAAATGTATTAATTTCTTAAGCCAAAATGTAATACAATAGAAGGAAAGAAGAGAAATGGAAAGGCCAGCTGGAAGCAATGTCTTGCTTCCAGCAGATGTGTGTCAAGGCTGCCGGTGGTGCCATGGATGGGCGATGGAGTAGACTCTCTCGAGCTCTAACTCCAGCGAATGCTCCGGTCGTCACTCTGAATGATTGAAAGGGATTAAGAACTCTCAAGCTGTCTTCTCACGCTTTCGTTTGGATCACAAGGATCCACCCTAAGGCAGGGAGCCTCAGGCGAAAAACCTTGGATGATCTGAAATTCTACTCAATGGCCTCTATTTATAGAGCTTGATCGCCGACAACATTAATGGACCTGTTGTGATTCTGACATTCGCGGCGCGATGGTCCTTTTTTGAATCTTTGCTACTAACGGCGTGGTAGGTGGAATGCCAACATCATATTTTGATACTCCCAAGGTATGCGTTCATGTTTCATTCCACTAACCTTGCAGTCGCCCTTCTATTATGGTCATCATTATGTAGCCGCAATCTCTCTGCGATGACCGCATTCGCTTGACAGCCGCAACTTCTATGCGATGGCCGCATGCAGTTGATGGGCATAGTATCCATGCGTCGAGCGTATGCGATCGTCTCCGCGATAGCCTGGCTCTCGCGTATGCGATCGATTTCTACGGTTGCTACAAAAATAAACAATTGAATGCATAATAACGCATAATAGTGGGTTAGCTAAGATTCTTATTGCCAATCGACGCAAACTTGTTTTCTCATGAATTCCTAACATATTCGCCGCATATTTTACTTAACAGCCCTCATAATTCTAAATAAAAGGCCTATAATGACATGCATTTCTGCCCATCACCAATAATCCTGAACAAACAGGCGTTCATAGCTAGCTCAGATTAAGATCGAGTTAACCTAGGTTATATAATAAATGACATAGTCAATTTTAACAGTAAACAGTCGTTATAAAGAAAAGTGACTATTTTTGTGGTCAAGTCTATATGCAAACTCATTGCATAGGATGCCCCCACTCTCATGTCTCAACATGAATGATTTGTGGATCACATCGTTTGTAGCACCTTACAACTTCTTGTAACAACTACAGAGTGGGTCGCATCCAAGAGTGTTACTAGGATGAGATACCCAATTTCATCCATATACTTATTAGACCATTTAGGCTATATACTGTCAACTTGATCCTGTTTATGTCACTACATAAAGTTACAACATTCAGACTATAGCCATATATGCATTTATTGTACTTTCATAATAAGATGCAAAATCAACAAGTCATTGTTATTGATAAAATAAAATGTTTAACACGAACTGTGAGTTCTAGGATATTCCCAACAGTCTCGTTGTTTGTAATTGTACACATTGTTTTATAAATAAAATAACTTTATTTGATTATGGTATCTACTGATATCCAATAAACAAAACTCTATGGTTATCTTATGTAAACTTAAGCATGTATATGAGATATACAAGTGGATCATGCCTTAAGTAATAACCCAAATAGGTCTGTAGTATAAGGATTAAGGTGGGATACCTGATCCCAGTGAAAATACGGATACGGCTTGCTTTGTAGAGGTTTGAAAGTTTTGTACTACTACAGATGGTAGATCCTGGCCATTCATGTGGAGTTTGCAAGCAGGGGTGTCCTATACAAAGAGTTTATATAAGACCGAACCACGAGATGACTAGACTCTTTACATAACATCGTTGATATTGGAGACTTACATCTCATCTCAACGACCATAGATGACACGACCTCAATCTTGAGTATTTTGGGAACTCCTGCCTTTGAGGGCAGTCCTTTGATTAATATGGGTGAGAGTGGCCAGATTGCCAACTCAACATGCCTACCTTTTTGGGGACATGTCTTATTTGGGAGCTGGGAACTCAATACAAAAGATGGAATTTACTCCTTCCTCGAAGCAAGGGTAAGTAGATAGATTGCTTCCTTAAGGGCTGATTCCGGGGCTTGAACATAGTGGCCACAACTTCTCTTTAGAAGAGAGGACTCGATCATAGTAGGACTATGACTTATATTCATTAGAGGATTCAATGGTTCTTAAGGAGTTAGATGTAACTACAGGGGCATAACAGTTATTGCTCAAGCTATATTTACGAGTGAGAAGGGTTGTCGCACTGTTGATTGGTTAAGATGGACACATAATATATCTGTGGTAAGAAGAGTTCAGCTATCGGTCTTTAGTGGAGTGCCTAGTAGTTAACTGATAGTGGATCGGGTGACTAAAGAATTTAGTCAGTTATTCACGTACCAATGGAGCTTTAAGCTACAGATCCATAAGATCCCCTTGGAAGCTCAATGGATTTAAGTTGAGGATCAGTTCCAGGTGTTGATTTGAAATGTTAAAATTGGCAAGAGGTAATTCGATTATATATTATATGATCGGTATTATGTATTAGATACATCAAGTGGAGGATTAATGTAAATGAGATTTACATTAAGTGCCATAGAATAGAAAAAGAACTATAGTTTATATGTTTCGTGAGATGAAATATAAAACTATAGATTATAAATATATTATGGTAAGTTAGTTATCATTTATATTTATAATAATATTAATTATTGAATAATTATTTCTTTTTCTCTAATAAACAATTGAGTGGGAGGTTATTGATGGTTTCATGGTAACCTTGAGATAAAAGGAAATTTTTTTCCTAATTTTAGTAAGAAAAGAAAAGAAAAGAAAATTGTTATTTTGAGATTTCCAACCTCGAAAAATTATCGCATAGAAGTTGTCAAGTAAATTAAATTTACTAAGTGACAGCTTAGAGTTCGCTAAACAATAGTGGAGTGTTCTTACATGATAGACACTCAGCTAGACGATGAGCCAAATGATCGAATAGCTTTTGCTAGACGATCACATAGCTTTTCCTAAACGATTGGGCATCGACCTATACGATAGGTTATTCCATCGCCCACTTGCTCAATCGTTTACACGATTATGGTTCCTCCAGTTTTTTGCCTCTAACCAAGTCCACATAAAGCCCACCCTTTGGATTCTCACACCGAGAATTCCAAGGTAACCTTCTTGGTGGTGTCATACTCAACTCAACACAGTCGAGGTTCTATAGAGACCATTCATGGTGTTCGGGGTGTTGCTAACCTTGGCGATCGATTAGTTCGAGTGCGCGGTGATCATGCGGTGGAGTGGCCATGTTGGACGAACGTTCGTGTGTTGTTGTGTTGCTGTGATCGAGAATTCGTGATCAAGGAACTTAAAGATGAGTCTACAAAGGTTTGTTGATTCTTCCCTTGATCTGTTGTGAAGCATGCTGTAATTTCTATTTTGTGAATAACCACATGTTTCCATTTGTGAATGTAATTGTAAAGTTCACATACGATTGAAATTTGGAAAGATACTTCCGCTACTCATGGAAATCCTCATGTTCGATTTCCTTCAAATAGAAATCCTAAATGAATGTGAGCATTTCAAATTCTAAACCTAATTTCAAATTTCATCAAGATTACTGATAACTTGTAGAAATACAAGTTATTTATGCCACATTATCTAGATATTGCGGCAAAAAGTTAGTAATTATGCACCAATTGTATGAAAATTAGCCTAGTATTGCAATAATTATAAATGTTTACGATTACACCCACTAAAACCAAAAAGATGGAAGACAAGCCGAACATTACTCTGTTTTGCAGGAGACCAAGTCACTGCTTGCGCTCAAGGCTCACGAGAGACTAATCAACGCATCTCTGTCACATTGCGCTCGTCAATCCACAATGAAGAGACGATTATAGCAATGATGGTTCAATGCGATAGTCGATCCAAGAGTTGTGCTTCAACCGCATGCAGTAATAAAAACAAACACCGCATGTGAACCTATGATCGAAAGATGCAGCTGATCAATACAAGAACAGAGGATTGAGACACGTGTACAACTAACGGTTGTGCAAAATTGACGGTCTGATTGCATAACAGAACGAATAATATCCCTCCTTCTTCGTAATTACCATAACCATGAGTAGGGACCACGAGGTCGGAGTCAAAGATCTGCACCTATAAATACCCCATTGATTTCAAAGAAAAGATATGCTACTTGATACAGGACTAATGCTGCTAGATTGTACAGAAAAGGCTGAGCTGAGGGCTTAAGAGAAGAAATCCAGGAAGAAGACGAGATAAGGCCAAGAGGTGAATCTCAGATCCAACCTACCATACACCCGATCAGAAGCTTTGTGCAAAGATCCTTGCTACGGTAGAGCAAGCTTGAGAGGGAAGCTCTTCCTACCATCAAATCCATCCTATTCGGCAAGCAAATCTCCATTAAATCTGTGTCAAGACATTGGCACTTGATTGTATCTGTTCTATCTCTCTTTCATTGTGTATTTCATGTTTTCTTTATCTCTTCATTCACACACCATGTATCAAATGCTTAGTAGAAATATTAAATGTTTCGATAGATTCCGTTTACCATTTTCTATCTATTTTCGTTCACCCATCCTTCACTTTCTTCATGATGTCTCTTAACCCCCTGACGAGCAATATGAATCACTAAGAACTTAATCTGTATTAAAGATATAAAATACGTTTAGCTAAAGCATGCTAGATGGAATCTTCACTTGTGAGAGCAGAAGTGAAGATGTCATTCTGACCTATCAAGAGAAGGTCAGAAGAATGTGTTAACTAAAGCGAATAGTACTTCCAAACATGGAAGCAACCTTGTGTTCATTATGTTAGTCTCTGTTTCACCACAGATATGTGGGAACACGACCGATCACTGAAAGGTGTACGCCAAGAGAAGAGCGGAACAGTATTTGTACCTTCAATCCAATTAAGAACTTGCGTTGTTTATATTATTTGTCTTTCTCTTTCTATTCTGTCCATAAGGCTTGTCGCCGCATCCCATGTCTTTGCATAACTTTCACAGCTAGCATTAATCCCAGCATCTTGTACATGAACTCTGTATCTTGCAACATCTAGCTTAGGTTTACTGTATTTTTGCGTTTTTATCACATCTTTACTGCTTTCCTTTATTTTATCGCAATTTATATACTTGTACAAACTCATTTTTGAAGATTGAAAACCTGGCCGCATATATCATGAACATACCGCAATAACCTAAACCATTCCCCATGTTCGACCTCGGACCACACCAAGAAACTTGCGATGAAATTATACTTGGTTCCATCGTAAGGAAACTTGTGACAACGCATGGCATACTACATGAACATCCATAATTATGCATAACTAAAAGTAGTGTCACATCATTGTGAACAATTTATATCATCAATCCAACCCATTACAAGTTTATGGCTCCATTGTCGGGGGAACGGTTAACGGTTAATGTTGAATATTTTCATGTTATGTGTAGGACAGATCTCTTTGTACTGACTGATCAAACTGGAGAGCAGTTTGACGACTTAGGAGTGCTGGGGTGATCTGGTAACTCTAAGTGGACCTAGAGATCAAGTGTATTTTTCGCGCAGAGTTCATCAAGGCTGAATTAACTGGTGAAGAAGTATGGTTGATGAGAATATGGCACCTGCTGGAAACCAGAGGGGAGATTTGCCAGTGCAAGATTCTGTTTTTCTTGCTGCTGACCAAAACATCCCTATGAGGGAATATGCAGTGCCAGATTTCTATAATTTTTCACCAGGGATTTTAAGACCAGTAGTTGAGGGGAATGCAAGCTTTGAAATAAAACCTATCATGCTTCAAATGATTCGGAATGTGGGACAATTCGAAGGATTATAGGGAGAAGACCCGCACGCACGTTTGACTAATTTCGTAGACATGTGTAGCGCATTCTCCATGACTGGTGTAACTCAAGAAAGTTTTAAACTATATCTATTCCCATACACCTTGCGGGATGAAGCAAAGAGGAGGGCTCAAGCATTAGAGCCAGGCGAAATTCATGGATGGGAGTAGTTGGTTGATAGGTTCATGAATAGATTTTTCCCTCCGTCTATCAACGCAAAGAGGCGGAGGGAGGTTTTGAATTTCGAGCAAAAGTGTTATGAAACCCTGAGCACCACTTGGGTGCGATTCCGGAAGTTAGTAAAGAATTGTCCACATATCGGGATTCCTGATAGTATTTTGATGGAAACGTTTTACAATGGCCTGGACCCATCAACGTAAGTAGTTGTCGACTCCTCCGCAGAGGGAGGATTAATGAATAAGTCATATACAGAAGAAAATAACACATTGGATTGCATATCGCGACATTCTGACGAATGGACTGATACTAGGCTTGAGGTAAGATGTCTGGAGCAAGAAAAACTAGAAAGGGCTGATGTGCCAACGGACATAATGAGCGCATTGGTCGAGGAAATGACCACAATGACATCGCTCCTCTAGACGATGACTAATAAGTAGAGAACTCTTTCATAAGGAACAGTGCAGGTTAATGCGGTGACTCATATGACCGCTATGGATTGCACTCAATGGAAAGAGGTACATCTAGTAGGTGTCTGCCCATGGAATCAACAACCCGTATATCCTATGTATGATGAAGCATTGGGCAACAACCACAACCCTAGTTGGGGGGGTCACCCAATTTTTGGTTTAGATGAAAATCTTAATTAAGAGGGCCATGGTTTCTACCAATTTAGTTATCTAAAGGATCGAGGCAACCCTCCGGTCTTCAATAATCCAGACGGCAACCCAAGTATTTCTCAAGGTACGCCACACTGTGACCAACTGTTCGCATATGATACCTCTTGCAATACCTCGTCTCTGGAGACATCATTAAAGCATTATATTGAAAATAGCGAGGAAATGAGACAATCGCAAGCTGACTCTCTCAAAGAATTAAAAGATCAGATAGATCAGCTTACAAGAGAATTAAAGAAGAAAAAGCCTGGTATGCAGCATGGAAGCTCATCAGGGTTGTCGGGGGCAAGAGGTAAAGAACATGCAGTGACATTGCGGAGTGGCAGAACGACAGCCCCCATTATGTTGAAGGTACCAGATGTGGTAATAACATCAACATATTTAACTGTTGATGATGATCAGTTACTGAATAACGGAAGTGACCCCAGTTCAGAAGTAATATTATCTACAAAAGATGAAGCCTCTCAAGACTTGAATTCTCAATCAACGCAACCTCCAACAGCAAGCACAAGACCTCACCAAGCAGCAAAGTGAGCAAGAAACACGACGGGATCCTCCACCTTTCCCGTCCAGACTGAAAAAGAAAGATGATAGCAAGCAGTTTCAGAGGTTTCTGGACGTTCTTCGCCAGCTACACATTAATATTCCTTTGATAGAAGCATTAGAGAAGATGCCAAGTTATGTGAAATTTCTCAAGGATATTCTTGCAAACAAGAGAAAGATTTGGGAAATGAGTGTAGCGCTTTGTTTCAAGACTTTTACATTGCCCTGCACCATAGGAGGGAAGATGGTCGGAAATGCGCTGTGTGATTTAGAGGCAAGCATAAATTTGATGCCCTTGTCAATTTTTAAGAAGCTGGACATCGACGAAGCAAGGCCAACCACGATCACATTACAGCTAGCTGATAGATCAATAAAGCTTTCGGAGGGCAAGATAGAAGATGTTCTTGTGCAAGTGGACAAGTTTATCTTCCCAGCAGACTTTGTTAGACTAGATTGTGAGGCCGATAGAGAAATTCCTTTCATCCTGGGATGCCATCTCGCCACAGGGCGAGCGTTAATCGATGTGCAGAAAGGAGAATTGACCATCCAGGTCGATGATCCAGAAGTAAAATTCAACGTACTCAATACGTTGAAGTACCTAGGAGATATAGAGAACTTCCAATATATGGAAGAGTTGCAGGGAGAATAGTGGCACGAACCCCTGAAGGAAATGGAGGAGAAGGACTTTGAAATCGGCGCAATGTTGGAAGAGGATTGCGCTACAATTAATGCAGAATCTAATTTTGAACCGATCAAGTTATCTGAACGGACATCGCAGCGCATTAAGACATCTTTAGAAGAGCCACCTATGTTAGAGTTAAAGTCGTTGCCAGTACACCTAAACTATGCTTACTTAGGGAGTAATGACACTTACCAGTTATTATTTCTGCATCAATGAGTAAGAAGAAAGAAGATGCTCTCATACAGATCCTAAGAAATAACGCAAAAGCCTTAGGATGGACCTTGGCAGACATTCGAGGAATCAGTCCCTCGTATTGCATGCTCAAGATTCGTCTGGAAGAAGGAAAGAATGGATCAGTAGAAAAGCAACGCCGCTAGAACCCTGCCATGAAGAAGGTTGTAAAGAAGAAAATAGTAAAATGGCTGGACACTGGTGTCATCTACCCGATATCTGATTGCAGTTGGGTGAGCTCAGTACAATGTGTGCCGAAGAAAGAGGGGATGACAGTCATCACTAATGAAAGAATGAATTGGTTCCCACAAGGATAACAACGGGGTGGAGAATCTGCATGGATTATCGCAAGCTGAATTTGGCCACTAAAAAGGACCACTTTCCAGTCCCGTTCATTGATCAAATGTTAGATAGACTTGCTAGGAATGAATTTTTCTGTTTTCTTGATGGCTATTCAGGGTATAACCAAATAGCAATTGCGCCAGAGGACCAAGATAAGACAACCTTCACGTGCCTATTTGGTACATTCGCATTCTGACGCATGCCATTTGGACCCTGTAATGCACCAGGCACTTTCCAATGATGCATGATGGCAATATTTTCAGATTACTTGGAGGAGTCAGTCGAGGTATTCATGGATGATTTCTCAGTCTTCGGCAGTAATTATGACTCCTGTTTGACTAATCTCGAAAAAGTCTTGAAGAGATGCATGGCAACAAATCTTGTTTTGAACTGGGAGAAATGCCACTTTATGGTGGAGGAAGGAATAGTTTTAGGTCACAAAATCTCCAAGGCAGGATTAGAAGTCGATCAGGCAAAAATCAACACAATTTCCAAATTACCCCACCTGTGAAGGTAAAGACACTTAGGAGCTTTCTGGGACATGCGGGATTTTATAGAAGACTTATTCGTAACCTCTCCCAGATCGCAAGACCCTTAAGTGCACTTCTAGAAACTGACCGCGAGTATAATTTTGATGACGACTGCACCAAAGCATTTAACACCTTGAAAGAGGCACTAATCTCCACACCAATTTTGATTGCGCCTGATTGGACGCAACCATTTGCATTAATGTGTGATGCTAGTGGATATGTTGTGGGCGCAGTTTTAAGTCAGCGCCAGGAAAATGTGTTACATCCTATTTATTATGCGAGCAAAACACTGAACGACGCGCAGGAGAACTATACGACCACAGAAAAAGATATGCTCGCAGTGGTATTTACACTAGAAAAGTTTCGAAAATACTTAATCGGAACAAATGTGGTGGTGTATACGGATCATTCTGCGATTAAATATCTAATGACGAAGAAGGATGCAAAACCGAGGTTGATACGGTGGGTGTTGCTCCTACAAGAGTTTGACCTAGAAATTAAAGACCAGAAGGGCATCGAGAACCAAGTTGCAGATCATTTGTCAAGATTGGAAAATTGCAAGGTTCAAAGGACAGAAAAAGATATTGAGGAAAGATTCCCCGATGAGCTGCTAATGGCAGTAGACATTAATGTTCCCTGGTATACGAACATAGTAAACTTCCTAGTTTGCGGTCAACTACCAGATGATTATACATACCAGCAGAAGAAGAAGCTAAGACACGACGCCAAATTTTATTTCTGGGACAATCCATTCCTTTATCGACAAGGACCTGATCATATAATACGTTGATGTGTTCCTGAGCATGAAGCCAAGCACATTTTAGAGCTCTGTCATGAGTCCCCATATGGAGGACATTTTGGGGGGCAAATGCAAAAGTCTTGCAGTGCGGCTACTTTTGGCCAACACTGTTTAAAGATGCCCACGCCCATGTTGTGCAACGCGACAGGTGTCAAAGAATGGGGAATATGTCTAAAAGAAATGAAATGCCATTGACGTCAATCTTAGAAGTTGAATTATTTAATGTTTGGGGAATTGACTACATGGGCCCGTTTCCACCATCCGAAGGTCATCAATATATTCTGGTTGCGGTTGATTATGTATCGAAATGGGTTGAGGCCATCGCATGTGCCAAGAATGACGCAACCACTGTGGCAAAGTTCCTGAAGAAAAACATTTTTGCTCGATATGGGACGCCACGGGCCTTAATCAGCGATGAGGGCTCTCACTTTATCAATCGCATAATTGCTAACCTGTTGACCAAATTCAACGTCAGCCATCGAGTTGCAACTGCTTATCACCCACATACTAATGAGTAGGCAAAGATTTCTAATAGAGAGATCAAAGCTATCTTGGAGAAGGTAGTTAATACTGCCAGGAGGGATTGGTCACCAAGGCTTGATGAAGCACTATGGGCTTATAGGACTGCCTACAAAACACCAATTGGCATGTTCCCGTACGCCATGGTCTTCGAAAAATCTTGTCATCTATTGCTTGAGTTGGAACATAAGGCGATATGGGCATGCAAGAAGTTGAAGTCTAATTTAGCCAGTGCGGGGAAAGTCCGGAAACTGCAATTGAATCAGTTGGTCGAATGGCGAAGGGATGCCTATGAAAATGCTAGTCTCGCTGGTCGGGGCCATTCTGAATCAAGACAATCTTTCCTCACGACGCAGTGCAATTAACAACTTTAAACGGGAGCAGTGTATTCAAAGTCAATGGTCAGAGGATCAAACCCTACTATGGAGGTGACTTCGATCGACGCATGGACACCATTGACTTGGGCAAGCAGGATTAAACCACTTGCAGGGAAAGCGATTGCAGTAACTCTAAGAACTTCTTTCAATCAACCTTTCTATCTAAGTTTACTTGCTTTCTTTACCGCTTTCTTTTACCACTTTCTTACTTTCATAATTAATGTGTAGTAGGATTCGTCTTTTATGTTTTGGCAATTTAATTTCGCATATGTCTTCATACTTTAAATGTAGTAGCCCCGGTCGTATAATTTTGTGCATGATGGGATGAATCACCGTAAGGTCTTTTCGACTTGCGTTTTTTATGAATTATGAAGAGAGGAAAATAAACTGGTATGTATGAGAGGATGGGTGTAGTAAGTGAAACCAAGAGAAGCTATACGTCTAGTACACCCAAATGCATTACGGTGAGGGGTGTGTTGCGCACAAATATGTCCTTTGCCTAGCCTTAGTTAAATGCACTATGTTGAGGTATCCTCCAGAAATGTATTCCGGTAAGGGGTGTGTTACGGGGATGTATACGTGTTGCCCGCCCTCGACAAAAATGTGTCTGTGTTTATTGGAAGCATGGTGTGAATTTTAAATCATGCACCTTTCTTTTATAATTTGTAAGTTAATCAAATTCTTTGACTCTTGTACAGGCAATAGAAAATTTTTTGTAATGCGTTCATTTGTAATATATTTGTATACTTTGTTAATAGTCAATACAATCAGAGTATATATTCACTCTACTTTTTGCCTGTGCCTCATTCTTTATCTTCCTTTGTTAATTTTTGTGAGATTCTTAATCTTTTATTTTTACGATCTTCATTGTGTTTCTATGATGTATTATATGTTTACACTTGGAAACATTTCCCATACTTAGTACATTCTGACTAACACTTAGTTAACTCTTAGTTTAGCAGTACTTTACCTTTTATCTTTCAAAGTTCTGCTCAAACCTTCTTTTTGATATTTTCTTTTAAGTGTTTGTCTAGTCTACCCAAACAACGCAATGAGGACCTTGCTCATCTTTAAATTTGGGGGTGAGGAAGGTCTGACCAGATAATATCAAGAATATGCAGTATTTAAGAAACTGCGTCATTTACCTTACCAAAAAAAAGAAAATAAATAAATAAATAATTATATATATATATATTATATATATATATAATATATATATAAATATGTTATGCAAAACTCAAATGTTAGTGCAAAGGAAATTTCAAAAATGTTCCCAACCTGATAAGAGTTTAGTTGTGAAAGGAGCTTGCTCATAGTTGGATGTTCGTATGACACCCGTAGGAGCAAGCCAAAACGAAGGTGGGTTTCCAAGAACAACGTAGTATAAACAAAAAGAGAAAAATAAAAAGAGTACAAGGGACAACTCCTTTGATTATCATGAGTTAAAGTTGAAACTGGCACACAACCGTAGTTAGATGTTCGCATGACACCCGTGGGGACAAGCCAAAATAAAAAGTGTAACAATGATCAACTGTCTCTAAGTGAATAAATGACGCAAAGGTTTGCTCACTGCATATAGATACATCAAGTTGTTTTGATAAAGAAGAGATAAACATTCGATTTTGAAAACTAGAAAAGTGTCTTTGAGCAGAATTTTGTTACATTTAAGTAGGGTTTGCTAAGAATTAGCAAGGATAGAAGGAAAGTGTGATGTCAAGTAATGTGCCTGAGTGTAACATTCGGAGCAACCAATCATCGCAGAAATATATGATAGGAATGGAGCATGATTGCCTTAGTAAAATATATGCTTGAGGACAAGCATATATATAAATTTGGGGGTGTGATAACTTGTAGAAATACAAGTTATTTATGCCACCTTATCTAGATATTGCGGCCAAAAGTTAGTAATTATGCACCAATTGTATAAAAATTAGCCTAGTATTGCAATAATTATAAATGTTTGCGATTACACCCACTAACACCAAAAAGATGGAAGACAAGCCGAACTTTACTTTATTTTGCAGGAGACCAAGTCACCGTTTGCGCTCAAGGCTCACGAGAGACTAATCAACGCATCTCTGTCACATTGCGCCCGTCAATCCACAATGAAAAGACGATTATAGCAATGTTGGCGCAATGCGATAGTCGATCCAAGAGCTATGCTTCAACCGCATGCGGTAATAAAAACAAACACCGCATGCGAACCTATGATCGAAAGATGCAACTGAGCAATGCAAGAGCGGAGGATTGAGTCACGTGTACAACTAACAGTTGTGCAAAATCGACGGTCTGATTGCATAACAGAAGGAATAATATCCCTCCATCTTCAGAATTACCATAACCATGAGTGGGGACCACAAGGCCGGAGTCAAAGATCTGCACCTATAAATACCCCATTGATTTCAGAGAAAAGATATGCTACTTGATATGGGGCTAAGTGCTGCTAGATTGTAGAGAAAAGGCTGAGCTGAGTGCTTAAGAGAAGAAATCCAGGAAGAAGACGAGATAAGGCCAAGAGGTGAATCTCAGAACTAACCTACCATACACCCGATCGGCTCTATGCAAAGATCTCTGCTACCGGTAGAGCAAGTCTGAGAGGGAAGCTCTTCCTACCATCAAATCCATCCTATCCGGCAAGTAGATCTCCATTAAATATGTGCCAAGACATTGGCACTTGATTGTATCTGCTCTATTTCTCTTTTATTGTGTATTTCATGTTTTCTTTATCACATCATTCACACACCATGTATCAAACGGGTAGTAGAAATATAAAATGTTTCGATAGATTCCGTTTACCATTTTTTGTCTATTTCCATTCACCCATCCATCACTTTCTTCATGATGTCTCTTAACCCCCTGATGAACAATATGAATCACTAAGGACTTAATCTGTATTAAAGATATAAAATACGTTTTGCTAAAGTATGCTAGACGGTATCTTCACCCGTGAGAGCAAAAGTGAAGATGTAATTCTGACCTATCGAAAGAAGGTTAGAAGAATGCGTTAACTAAAGCGAGTAGTACTTCCAGACATGGAAGAAACCTTGCGTTCATTATGTTAGTCTCTATTTCACCATAGACATGTGGGAGCACGGCCGATCACTGAGAGGTCTACACCAAGAGAAGAGCGGAACAGTATTTGTACCTTCAATCCAATTAAGAACTTGCGTTGTTTGTATTTTTTGTCTTTCTCTTTCTATTCTGTCCATAAGGCTTGTCGCCGCATCCCATGTCTTTGCATAACTTTCATAGCCAGCTTAATCCCAGCATCTTGTACATGAAGTCTGTATCTTGTAACATCTAGCTTAGGTTTACTATATTTTTACGTTTTTATTGCATCTTTACTGTTTTCCTTTATTTTATCGCAATTTATATACCTGTACAAACTCATTTTAAAGATTGAAAACCTGGTCGTATATATCATGAACATACCGCAATAACCTAAACCATTCCCCATGTTCGACCTCGGATCACATCGAGAAACTTGCGGTGAAATTATACTTGGTTCCATCGTAAGGAAACTTGTGATAACGCATGGCATACTACATGAACATCAATAATTAACGCATAACTAAAAGTAGTATCGCATCATTGTGAGCAATTTATATCATCAATCCAACCCGTTACAATTACTAAATTTACTAATCCAAATTACGAGCTAGTAGAGGGACCTTATGGACCTATAGATCATAAGCTCCAACCATTTACAATTGATTGGTTAAACTCTTTAAACCGAATTAATCACTTTACATTAACAACCAAGAAATTCCACTATATCTCGATAGTTGTACTCTCCTTAATGTAGATATATTTTTGTCCATTTCAACCATAATCGGTAAGTAAATCCTTCACAAGTCGTTCGTATTTACAGTTGGGTCAAAGATTATCGTTTAACCCCTGTAAATACATCTTTCTCCTTAAGCTCACACTGATCCTCTATTGAATAATTGACTTATAGTCCAACTTATAAATCATAACCCTCTCTTCCATGAGAGGGTGAGGCCCCGTTGTTCTAGACAAGGCATCAGCACTTACAAGAACAACCCATCTGCTAACCATAAATCGAGTACGAATAAATTCCATATTGCAAACCTAAGTCTCCAGCTATCTATCCAGTCTTATCCCCAAATGCGAGGCTTATTGAGCAATGTTGTTGGACTACTCTCACCTATGCAGATCAAAAGATAATCTCAAATAAAAAGGAGTTCATAGTTAGCTCAGTATTAAGATCGAGTTACCTTGAATCATTGAGTTTGAGATAGTCAGTTTTAACAGTAAACGGTCGTTATAATGAAAATTGACTATTTCGAGGTCCGGTCTTATGCAAACTCCTTGCACAAGATGCCTCCACTCACATGTCTCCAATGATTTTTGGATCACATCATTTGTAAAACTATACAAAATGGGCTGCATCCAATAGTGTCACCAGGATGAGGTATCCAATCTCATCCGTATACTTATAGACAATTTTGGCTACATACTAAAACTTGATCCTCTTTTATGTCGCCACATAAAGTTAAAGTACTCATGTTATAGCAATGGGTTTGTTTATTGGATTTTCAAAAAAAAAATGTAATATCAATAGTAATTTATTGAATAAAACTCAACAACATTTTTATTGATAAATAGAATATGTTAATAATATTTACAAACTACGAGTTTAGGACATTTCCAACAATCTCCCACTTCGACTAATACTCCAATGAGACAATCGTATAAATATATAATGTCTAAAATGTTGATAAATAAAGAGAGAAAAATACAATAATCTAAAGCATCTAAAATACCCTTTGACATTCTCCCACTTGCCTTAGATTATGATGCATATAGTCCAACTCCAACTAGGTGGCCCTCGAACACTTTAGCCGAGAGGGCCTTCGTAAAAGGATCAGCAAGGTTGTCTTTTGAGGCTATCTCTGTGACTATCATGTCTCCTCGATGTAAGATCTCTCTGATGAGATGGTACTTTCTTTCGATATGTTTTCCACGTTTGTGACTCCTTGGTTCCTTGGAATTAGTAATTGCACCACTATTGTCACAATATAGAGTAATGGGCAGGTGAATATTTGGAACGACATCCAAATGTATCAGGAACTTGCACAGCCACACTGCTTCTTTAACTGCTTCGCATGCATCTACGTATTATGCTTCCATCATGGAGTCAGCTATACAACTTTGTTTTATATTTCTCTATTCTATGGCTCCTCCGTTAAGTGTCAAAATTGATCATGAAGTAGATTTCCTAGAATCTACGTCAGTCTGAAATTCAAAATCAGTGTGTCCTATAAAGATCAAATCCTTAGGTCCATACACAAGCGTATAGTTCCTCATTCTCCAGAGATATTTGAGGATGTTTTTTACAGCTATCCAATGACTGTGTCCCGGGTTAGATTGGAACCTGGGATATTTGGGGTAATTTGAAGTATTCAAATTAACAAGAGGGAATTTGATTATATGTGATATAATTAAATTGATTCAATTATATATGATATAATTGACATGATGTATTTGATACATTGTTAAATTAGAGGATTAATATAAATATGATTTATATTAAATTCCATAAAATAGAAAAAGAACTATGGTTTGTATGTTGCATATGATGCAATTTTAAAACTATAGGTTATAAATATAATATGATAAGTTAGTTATTGTATTTATTTATAATTTATTAATTATATGATAATTAATATTTTTTCTCTTAATAACCGACTTGAGTGGGAGGTTTTTCACGGTTTTATGGTAACTATGAGATTAAAAAAAAAAAAAAATTCCAATCATTCGGTCGAAACATCTCACAGAAACAATGAGCTCTCCAAGAAATTTGTTCAACATCTCACAGAAACACTGAGCTCTCCAAGAAATTGGTTCTACTCGACTCGTTTATGAAATCCCCAAGCAAAGCCTCCACAGATGGTTTCTTTTCAAAAAAACATGGAGGTGCCTGCAAAACATTCTTATTGTTAACATATGAAAAAATCTCATGATTGTGCAAACCTGGGTGATAAAGAGTGGGTTGGTTCATCTGATAAGAATTTTGATGTGCTCCTTGAAATTGGTTCACTTGGCACACATAATTTGCCTGCTCAGGATTAGGTACTTCCGATGATGTAAGTTCATTACCCACTGCCATCTGCACCTTTAAAGTATTTACCTCTTCTTATTCATAAATTCCAATCACTCTAGATGAAGATTGTTTTGAGGGCCAATTATAGCTCGTGGCAGCCATGTCCTCCAATAATGTCGGAGCAGCATCAGCAGTTTTTGAAAAAATTAAGCCACTTCCAGTAGCATCAAAGATGAATTTCATTGTACTGATCAATCCATTGTAGAAAAACTGGATTTGTAACCAGTCAGGGTATCCATGCTGGGGACACTTCCGCAACAACTCCTTATAGCGCTCCCATGCCTCGAATAACTGTCTGTCTTCTCTTTGTCTGAATGTGCCCATTTCTGTTCTCTGTCTACTCGTTTTCGTAGGATGGAAGAATGTGTTTAGAAAAGCTTGAGCCAACTCATCCCATGTTGTTATGCTTCCTGTAGAAAGTGACTCCAACCAATCCTTAGCCTTGTCCTACAATGAAAAAAATAAAAAATCTCAGTCTAATGGCATCATAAAAGACTCCATTTATTTTTACAATCCCGCTAATTTCCAGGAAAGAGTAGATATGTTTATGTGGATCTTCATGTGGAGTTCCTCTGAATGCAAGGTCCCGTGCCATCTGAATTAAACCAGGTTTTAGCTCAAAATTATTGGCATTAATTGGGGCCTCAACAATGCTCATCTGGGTTGTAGGGACAGCTGGTTGGAAACAATCTCTGATAGTTCTAACAGCTCCCCCTTAGTCTCCCATGGCGTCAAACTCAACTCTCCTGTTCCTTCTTACTCTTCTCAAAGTCTATTCAAATTCTGGATCACAAGGAACAAGTTCAGTCTATTGACTTATTCGCATATATAGGATTCTGTAACAACTACAAAAAAAAAAATCCAAATTAAGATCAACTTAGTCTTTAGAAATATTAAGCATGGGAAAAAAATTTCTTGCCAGTCCTCGGCAACGGTGCCAAAAACTTGATAGTATGCGCAAGAGCACGCAATCGAAATAATAAATCCCAAATAGGGTATCGTCCTCAAGGACCAGCGTGAGCAAAATTTTCCTAGCTTAGCTATCACAATTATTCGTCAATTTTATCCAGACAACCAAAAGATGATTTTTATCTATAACTACAGATAACAAAAATTCAGCACACACAAGAACAATTCAGAGCAAAACAATTCCAGGGTGTTGTTTCATTTAGGGAATACAATGAATATGACATGCAATTGATCAAAATTGATAGATTGAGGCTAGAAGTTCTAAAATCAGGAAATTCTCTCTCGAGCTCAAACCATCCTAATAACTACCCATCGACCTGAATCTCTTCTATCGCTTGAATAGTTACATCATTAGACCCTTCAATCGCACCCCTTATTGTTCTAAATTCAGTCTCATGCAATTTATAATAACAATCTAAATTATTGGGTTCAGCGAATTAAATTCTCTCTTGAGACATCTAATTAACTTAAGTCCATTCAATTAGTGGCCAGTTAATCAAAAGTATTAAGCACAAACAATTTAGAAATCTATGCAATATCAATCAATTGTAAATTCAAATACTCAGAGTAACATCCCTTAAATCCACAAAAACCATAGAATAAAAGAGTTTAGCCACACATGATTTCAATAATAGTATTCAACAAACAAACAATCATTATGGTGAAAAATAAATTAACAAAGATGAACGATCTCCCCTCAATAGGTTCGAATCCCAATTACAACCTTCTGGACTCTCACTACAAATATTGAATTGTTCTTCAACAAAAGTGCATGATCACGATCAATCTTCCTATCACATCAATCCATAATTACTCTCAAATCAACTCTCAATTGAAATCTCGAGTCTTCAACCAAAAACATTCAGAATTTCTCTGTTTCGGCTCTTGTACGGACTAGAATTTAGGTAAAATCTATCATAGTGGACTCTCTATTTTCCTCCTGTCCAGACGTGGTGGTGCAACACTGTTATTTATAATATGCTCGCAGCATTGCAACGCTGCAAACTAGTGTTGCAAAACTGACGTCATGCCCGCCGCGCGTCAAATTCATAGCGTTGCAATGTTGCCCTGTTTCAAATTGCTCTTGGGTCGGCAGCGTCAGGGAGCACCATTGCAACGCTCTTCTAACGCTGGCTCCCCCGAATTGACTTCCAAATTTGCCTCTTTTCTAGATCTTGGGTCCTTGGTTTCTTCCTAAGTCTATGGCCAACTCGTAATTGCTCAAAATTGAAATTTTGTCCTGGGATTTTTATCCTTTTCACACAAATTGCTCCTAATGCTTAGTTTCCTAAAATTACTCAATAAAACACGTTAAACTAAACAAAACTAGCAATATTAGTTCTAAATTTGAAGGTAATAAAAACACTTTTTAGATGCTTTTCATTTCTTCTAAAGGAATCATGGATTTGTTATAGACATTGTTCTAGCAATCTGTCAGAATCGATATTCTTGAAGAAGTTTATGACTATAGCGTAAAGTATAGAACCTCTATTGATGAGCATGCTCTAGATATGTTAAAAGTAATAAACACGAATGTCATAGATGAAGAAACATAGCAAGCACAACAAAGTAAATATGACTTACTTGTCATTGAGACATGTTTTGTGGAAAATGATAAATTAACCTGAATATTAGATTCAGGTGTCGCTAATCATATTTGTGTTTTCACTCCGAAAACTAGTTCCTGAAGACTACTTATAGAAGGCGAAACAACTTTTAAAGTAGGGAATGGGGAGGTTGTTTCAGCTAAACAGTGAGATTTATAAAGTTATTTGTTGGAGATAGATACATTTTACTTGAAAATGTTTATTATATTCCTTCTATGAAACGAAATTTAATATCTATTAAATGTTTGCTATAACAAAATTATAAAGTCCGGTTTGAAAATAATGAAGTGTCCATTATTTCAAAAGGTATCAAAATATGTTTTGCAAAACTGGAAAATAATTTATACGTGTTAAAACCAACTGAGGTAAAAGCCATTTTGAATATAGAGATGTTTAAAACAGCTGAAACTCAAAACAAGAAATGTAGAAATTTCTCCAAACACCTATCTTTGGCACTTAAGACTGGGCCACATTGATCTTAATATGATTGGGAGATTGGTTATGAGTGAACTTCTAAATTAGTTAGAAGATCTACCACCATGTGAATCTTGTCTTGAGGGTAAAATGACCAAAAGATCTTTTACAGGAAAAGGTGTTATGGCCAAAGAACCTTTAAAGCTAGTACATTCAGACCTTTGCAGTCCGATGAATGTTAAAGCACGAGGAGAGTATGAATATTTCATTAGCTTTATTGATGATTATTCTCGATATGGCTATATTTACCTAATACATCATAAGTCTGCAACACTTGAAAAGTTCAAGGAATATAAGGTAGAGGTTGAGAACCAATTAGGTTGAGGTGGGGATTATATGGACTTAAAATTCCAGGACTATTTGATAGAACATGGAATTCAGTCTCAACTCACAGGACCAGGTACACCTCAATAAAATGGTATATCAGAAAGGAGAAATAGAACCCTATTGGACATGGTTTGTTCGATGATGAGTTATGCTCATTTGCCAAGTTCTTTTTGGGGACAGGTAGTAGAGACTATGATGGGATATACCAGCATGCAACAGAAGCTAACAGAATCAATAAATACTCTAATTACATTTAATTTGAGTTTTAAAGCATGTTATTTCAGAAAATCAAAAGTGGGTTTCAAGATGAACATACCTTTCGATGAATTCCTCGAATTCCAAGCTGCTCTTCATTCCAATTCAGCTCCAAATCGACAGTGAACCACCAAGAGATTTTCTCTACTATTCTCAACCTTGAATTGAGTGATGGAATGAATTTGTGAAGGTGTTTTGTGGGTTTGAAGAGAGAAGAAGAGAAAATTTACAGAAACTTGTTACCAACCAAAAATCTCAGCCATCTCTCCCCATTCTTCAATTTTCAGAGAGTTTTTTATCACTTGCAGCATGCAAACATTTCAACTTTCCCAAGATGCCAGTAGCTCATTCAATCAATTAGTGGAATTGTGTGTTTTCACATGAGGAACACCTCATGCATGGATAGCATGTGGGAAAAACCCACTTTCTCCATTTTTTCAAATTTTCAATTTCCAATTTTAATTAATTTCAAATTAATTGAAACCTGATTTAACAATTAATAATTTAATCAAATCAAAATCTAATCTCTTAAGTTGAATTAAATTGGAATTAATTTGAATTTATAGTTAATTAAACATATTTAATTAATTAATTAATTTAATATCAAACATTAAATTAATCACACATCTAATTTTCAACATGAATCTTATTCATGTAATTAATATTTAAATAAATATTTAAATATTATAAACTTTCTAATTTCGTTTAATTTCATAACTTAAATGTTAATTATATCGAATATAATTATACAAACCCTAATTTGAATTTGAACTTATTCAAACTCAAACCCTAATTTCAATTTGAACATATTCAAACTGAAATTCAATTTGAATAATTCAAATTGATTTCATTCCAAATTCACTCAATTTAATAATTCAAGGTGTTTATGTTTTACGAGCTAGTAGAGAGACCTTATGGACCTACAAATCATGAGCTCCAATGATTTAAGATTAATTGGCTAAAACTCTTTAGACCAAATTAATCAATATTTGCTAACTATCAAGTCACACCACTATAGCTCGATAGTTGCATTCTCCTCAATGTAGATATATTTGTGTCCACGTGATTTAACAATAACTAGTAAGTCGACCCTTTACAGGTCATTCATAATAACGGCTGGGTCAAAATGTTGTTTTATCCCCGATATTATGTTTTGTTACTTAAGCTCCTACTGATCCTCTAATCCAATCAGTAAACAGGATGTCTTTCGAGCCAATGAGAGGGTGGGGCCCCTAGTTTAAGACCTAGAGTCAGTACTTAAGAGAAAAACCTTCCTCCTATCCCTAAACCGGATGTTTTTCAGCTTGTTGAAGAATAACTTCTTTAACGTTAAAAAACATAGCAATTCAGCAATTGCATTAGCTTTTCCACTCAATCAACAGTGGTTTTATTACATGACACTCATACAAAATGATCACTTGAAGTGATTCCAACTACTCCTTGAATTTGGTGGTGGAATTATGTGTAAGAATATGACTAACCTTCTTGCTTGAAAGTGGGAAAATCCCACATTTGGATTTTCTCCATTTTCAATTTGATTTTGAAATTTGATTTTCAAAATCAAAACTTTTTCTAATTCTAATTCTTTAATTAGAATTAAAATTTTATAAAAATTAATTCAATAATAATTTTTCTAATAAAATTAAGAATTAAGAATTAATTGAACAATTTAATTAATTCTATTAATTTAATATCAAATATTAAACTAATTTGTCACCAATTCCATTACCATAAATCCCTATTCATGAAATTAATATTTAAATCATATTTATATATTAATCGATTCTCCAATTACTTGTAATTCCAAAATTAAACGTGCAGTTATATCACATATAATTACTAATTCCTTTAATTCGAATTTAAACATTTCAAATCAACTTATCACGCTATTATAAGGCTAATCCATTTGTGAACTAGTAGGGGGACCTAATGGACCTACAGATCATGGGCTCTAACGATCCGAGATTAATTGACTAAAATCTTTACACCGAATTAACCCCTATTCATTAACTATCGAGTCACTCCACTAAAGCCTAGTAGTTGGATTCCCCTCATTGTAGATATTGTGTCCACTCCATATAACCATAATTAGTAAGTTAACCCTTCACAGGTTGATCGTAATAATTGTTGGGTTAAAAGGTTGTTTTACCCCCGAGATTACCTCTTGTTCCTTTTTTTTTTTTGAAAAAAAAAAACTCCCACTCAGCGTAATATGGAGGTACTTATGGCGGAACGGGCCTTTTTTATTGAACATATTTGCTCATTTTGACCAGATCGTGATTTTTCATATATAAATGTAACTACCTCCATGAGCTTTGGCAATGTTGTTGATCAATTCCATAATGATCGTGAAATATCGATTGCTTAGTCAAGGTCGTGTAATTAATACCTGGGCTGGGGCCCCTTGTTCAAGACCTGGAATTAGCACTCAAGGGAACAACCTATCTACTATCTCTGAAAGCAGGTAGGAGTGAATTTCATCTTGCACCCTATGTCATCCAGCTATTTATCCGATCTTACCCCTAAAATGGGAGGCTTATTGAGTCGGCGTTATTGAGTCAACCTTCACCCATGTAAGTCTAAGGATAATCCCGAATAAACAGGAGTTTATAGTTAGCTTAGGATTCAGGTCAAGTTACATAGGTCATCGTTTTAAAATAGCCAGTCTTAAACAGTAAAGAACATTATAAAGCAATAGTGACTTATTTCTTGGTCCGATCTTATTCAAACTCATTGCATAAGACACCCCCACTCCTCATGTCACCATATGAATGAATCAGGATCACTTTTAATTAATCTCTATTGAGCTACAGAGAGGACCTCATGGACCTGTAGATTGAAGCTCTAATTCTACTTGAATAATTAATTAAACTCCTCTAATTAAATTATTCAACATCCATTAACTGATGGGCACTCCAATAAAGACCAATAGCTATACTCTTCACACTACAGATATAATCCTGTGTCTATTGGATGTAACAAATCAACAGTTTAATGACCTTTCAAAATTGCTTGTAAGTACAATTGGGCCAAAATTATCGTTTTGCTCCTGTAGGTACATCTATCTTCTTAAGTACCACTGATTCCTCTAATGAACAATAAGTCATAGTCCAATTATGACCAAACCCCTCTCGGACCAGAAGAAGGTGTGGCACCACATAGTTTAAGCCCCAGAATCAGCTCTTAAAGGAGCAATTTATCTACTTTCCCCGACATTGGGGAAGGAGTAAATTTCATCTTATGTAGCTTATTGGGGTCAATGCCCTAAACTCTTGTTGGGTCCTATAGTTTGTAAACACTGTATTGAACAAGTGCTTGTGATGTAATAATATATGATATTTTCATCACTGTTGTCTATGAAACATGGGATGCTTTATTTGCTTTACCAGAAACCAATAAACGAAGATCCATAGTTGTGGTTTTAACTTAAGCATGTATATGGAGAAATTAGGTGGATCATGTCTTAATTGATAACCAAAATGGAACGTAGTATATGGATAAAGGAGGGAAACCTTATCCTGGTGACACTATGGATGCAACCCGCTTTGTAGAGAACTACAAGTGTTGTGACTTACTACACATGGTCTGATCCTGATCATTCATGTGGATACATGCAAGCGGGGGCGTCCTATACAAAGGAGTTTATATAAAATCGGACCACGAAGTGTTATAGTCTCATTATATAACGTCGTTCATGACAGAGACTTCACTTAACTATGATGACCATAGGTAACATGACCTCAATCCTGAGTGAGTTGGGAACTCCTGTCTTTGAGAGTGGTTCTTTGATTTGCATGGGTGCGAGTGGCCAAATCGCCGACTCAAACCTACCACTTTGGGGATTCTTCTAATTTGGGAGCTGGGAACTCAGCTACACAAGGTGGAATTCACTCATTCCCTAAAACAGGGTTAAGTAGATAGATTGCTCCCTTAAGGGCTGATTCTAGGGCTTGAACGATGTGATGCCACACACCTTCTCATGGCTCGAGAGATGTGCACTCATAGTAGGACTATGAGATATTGTTCATTGGACGGATTAATGGTACTTAAGGAGTTAGATGTAACTACAGGGACAAAAGTGTAAATTGGCTCAATTGTACTTACGAGCATCTGTGAAGAGTTATCTACTGTTGACTGGTTATATCCAATGGATACAGAAATATATCTGTGATGAGAAGAGTGTAGCTGTTGGTCTTTAGTGGAGTGCTCGACAGTTAACAGATGGTGGATCTCGTGGCTAAAGAGTTTAGCCAGGTATTCACGTACTGTTGGAGCTTCAAGCTACAAGATCGTAAGGTCCCCTTAGTAACTCAACACATTCAAGTTGAGAATTAGTTTTTGGGTCAGTTTGAAGTGTTCAAATTGACAAGAAGGAGTTTGATTATATATGATATGATTAAACTGGTCAATTATATATGATATAGTTGACACGATGTATGAGATACATTAATTGGAGGAAAAGGATATAAATATGATTTATATCTAGTGGAGGAGAAAAGGACTATGGTTTAAATGTTGCATATGATGTGATATTAAAACTATAGGTTATAAATAAAATATGATAAGTTAGTTATTATATTTATTTATAACTAAACGAATATGGGATAATTGTTGGTGGTTTTCTCCATAACCATATGTGAAAGTGGGAGGTTTCATTCAATTTTCATAACTGAAGGATAAAATAAAAATAGTTTTCATTTTGCAATTGGATCGGATAATCGCTTCATAATTGTACACTGCCCATCGTATAGCTAACGAGAGCCTACACGACAGCTCGAGTTTTTCTAAATGATCATGTACACGCACAGTCGACCTAAACGATCGTATAGTTTTTACTAAACGATCGTGTGCAAGAGCGATATTCTCTAAACGATCAAACCTGATTACCTAAACGATCGTGCACCTTTTTCTAAACGATCAAGCACCCGTCTATATGATAGACATAAAACCTCTTCCACTTGCTTGGTTGTTGAATATGATCGTGTTTCCTTCTTCCCTCTACCAAATACAATAGAGCCCATACCACCTGGATTCTCACTCCGAGAATACTAAGGTCACTGAGTGGTGGTGTCCTCCTTGCTACTTGTTCGTGTAGAAGACCATTCGATGGTGAGCGACAGCGAAAGTTGGTAGACGATTGGATTGGCATTGTAGTGATAGCGAAAGGGGCTGATTTTGACGAGAGTGAGAGATAAAGAGAAGAAAAGTTCTTCAAAGATGAGTCTCTAGTTCTTTTGTATTTATTTGTTGAAAGCATGGCGTAATTTATTATGTGATGCATAACTTGTATGTATGTTTGTGAATGCTTGTATTTCTATCACAATGAATTTGGAACGATCTTGCTTACGCTCATAGGTCCTCTTTGATAAGAGTTCCTCCATAGTTATCTTCCTAGCTCCCCAATCAGATGAATACCCAAAATGGTAGGCTTATTAAGTCGGCGATTTGGCCACTCTCACCCATACAAATCAAAGGATCACCTTCATAGGCAGGAGTTCACAATTCACTCAGGAGTCAGGTCATGTCCCCTATAGTCATCCTGGTGAAATGTAAGTTTCTGTTATGAACAGTGTTATATAATGAGACTAATCACTTCGTGGTCTGGTCTTATACAAACCCCTTTGTATAGAACACCCACCTCACATGTCTCTACATTGACCATTTAAGTTATCACTTAAACACGATCCACTTGTATGTCTCTACTTACATTTTTAAGCTACAGATAATAACGTTGGATGTTAGTTTATTGATTTGTGGGTTTAATACTATTAAATGTCAAATAAAACATCTCATATTTTATGAAATAATTAAATCGCTTGTACATTACAATTACAAACTACGGGACTCTAGAGATTTAAGGCATCAACCCCAACATATTTTACTAGGATTACCATAGGTGACTTGACGTTAATCTTGAGTGAGTTTTGAACTCTTGTGTATGAGGGTAATTCTTTGATTTGTATGGGTGAGAGTGGCACTGTTAGTCGACTCAACAAACCTAGCATTTTGAGGACTTATCTGAGTAGGGAGCTGGGAACATAACTACACAAGATGGAATTCACTTCTTTCCCGACCTTAGGGAAAGTAGATAAATTGCTCCTTTAATAGCTTATTTCAGATCTTGAACATTGAAGCCTTAACCTCTCACTGGCCCAAGAGATGTTAGTTTATAGTTGGACTATAAACTGTTTGTTCATTAGAGAGATCAGTGGTATTTAAGGAGTTAGATGTAACTACAGGGGTAGAACAGTATTTTGACCCAACTATAGTTATAAGTAATTCATGAAGGATCGACTCCCTATTCATTGGTTATATCCATGGACATAGAAATAAATCTATAGTACGAAGAGTACAACTATTGATCTTTAATGGAGTGACTGTTAGTTAATGAAAATTGATTAATTTAATTAAAGAGTTTAATTAATTGATCTTATATCATTGGAGCTTCTAATCTGTTGGTCAATAAGGTCCCCTTTTAGCTCACTAAAGGGTATATAATAGGAATGATTTTAATTGTTCAAATGAATTGTATATTAATGAGATTAACATAATATGGTTAAATGTGATCTACAATTAAGAAAGAAAAATATTTGAATAAGATTCAAATATTAAAGAGATATTTACATATAAATATGTGAAATTATATGTTGATTAATTTTATAGTAAATATGATTTAATAAAGTCGTTTAATTGATTAATTAATGGTTAATTAATTAAATAATTAATTTTTGACAAGTAGAGATAAATAAATATGTGATGTTTATTTATTTATTAATTAAATATATACATTAAATTAGATTTAATATATATGGCTACTTAATTATTAGACGAAATTAGAACTAGAGTAGAAATAGGAAATACTAGGAGAAGTGGGTCACCCTTCGTCTCTATAAATAGGTCTTCATGAGCCATGTTTGTGACAGAGTTGAATTGAGAATTCTAAATCCTAGTTTCCTACTACTTCTCTCAAAATCTCTCTTATTTTCTTTACTACTTCTTCTTCCTCTTCCAAGTCTTGAAGACCACACATCCAATTCTTGGGATCCTAGAGAATAACAAGGTTTCATTTACGGTGGTGTCCCTTGATTATTGAAGAGACGTTCCAAAGTAGACGGAGAGGAAATCGTGACGATTTTGGGAATCTACAAAGGTAAGGTTTAGCTCTTCCCTCTTTCCTTCTCTTAAATGTATGCTAATCTTGAATGTTTATCCAGTATGTTATTATTTTCATACCGTATTTTGTTTATGTTAAGTCGAAAACGAAATTGCAAGGCGATCACATGCTTCCGCTTAGGATTCAATCCCTTCACCTTTAGGAGGTCTAAGCAGCTAATGCCTAATGTTGTGATTGTTAGTTAGATCTTAAATTACTTCAAGCTCAGTTTTTTTATTCTATGGTTTCCCTTATTTCTAAGTTGTCATGACAATCCTATTTCCAAGCTCTTATAGGCTCATATCTCTTTGTGATATCCGTTTACACCCTAACCTTCTCAACATTCGAACTTCACTAGATCGCTAAAGAAAATTGTCAGTTTAGCTTATAGATTTTATCTTTAAATTCAACAAAGAAAATGCGTAAAATCAAGTGGTATGAAATACAACAGTGCTTAAGCCATAAAAACCCTAGGGCATTTACATTGTTGAACACCTAGGATGATTTAGCTCATGACTAAATGATAAAATAATGAATTTTATTGAATTAGAAATCATAGCTACAAGATAGATTCAACAGGTAAAGGGAATAAAGAAAATAAAAAAAAATAAATGAAATGAATAGTGTTGGAAATACAACTCAAGATGCCTTGTGGAAAGTCCTCAAATTCATAGTCTTTCCCTAGGTTAATTCTCCCTTTTCATGGATGAACCATCTCTCATCGCACGCTTTCATGGGATGAGATGACCTAGAGTAATCCCGCCTCAGAGGAACTTTTATCATGGGGCTGTTAACTTCAGAAGTTGAGAAGTAACCCAAAAGGACTTACTAAAATGGCAGAAACTATGAGTAAATCATGATAGAGTTGTCGATGGAGAGTCATGTGGTAAAATGAGGAGATTCCCTCCATTTGTAGGTTCCAAATCGGTTGAGGAAGGTCGAGAATCAAGCTCTAGGAGTTAACCAGATCATTTTGGGGTTGAAAAACTGCTTGGAACAAGAAAAATGCAACCTCCATTGACTTGATCGATTTCCGAAAAATTAGGGCTTAGTGATGCGGTCATAGTGAAATCTAGCGATGCAGCCGCATTTTAAATAAAATAATCTTCAAATTGGTCAAAGTTATCTGCCAAAGTTCACAAAACCACCTAAAATCATTAAATATCAACTTTTAAGACAAACAAGACCCTATAAACCCATTTTATCTATTAAAACTAAATCTAGAGGGAAACACATGCAAAATTTGTTTTTTCTAAATAAAAGTATGTAAACAAATGCCTAAAGCATGCAAAGCATGCATATTTCATGGCACCACGACTAACACTAATTGTGATCGATAGTCAAATTATTATTATACTTTAGACCATTGTTTGTAACACCATAATCAAAAGTGTATCTTTATACCAAGCTTAACAACCACCGTTGTGATAGATTACTACCAAATTTTCAAAACCATAAGGTAAACATTAACTTTACACAAGGGTCAGCAAAAACCATGATCTAAAATCATACTATAGACTACATGCATTTAGAATCATGGAATAAAAATTAAATTTACTAGAAAATCAACATTTTTTAAAGTTTAGAGACATATATTATAAAAACTTAGAAAACGATATACTAAACTTGTAATTTCACATGTATCATTTATATTTAAATTATTAAGATTTTCATATCATATATTGATAGCTTGTAGAAACGCAAACTATTGTAGCTTTTTACTTAGAATTATGAGGATTTATGAGCAGTATATGCGTTCATAATACTAAGGATTCTTGTGAAAAAGTGAGTTTGCGTCGATCAACACTGAAAATCTCCACTAACCCTATATCATGCATTATTTTCATCCGAATGTCTATTTTTGTAGCTAATGTAGGAATCGATCGCATGCGTTGATCCCAAACAATCACAAAGTTGATCGCATGTGTTGATCTTCACGAAGACCAGTTCGTCGCATGAAATGCTACAACTAAAGAGTGATAACCATGATAGAAGGTTGATCGCAAGATGTGTGGAATGTGTTGATACTTCAGAAGAAACAATCATGAATGCATACCTTGGAAGTATCAAAGAGATAAGATGATGTTGACATTCCACGTACCGTGTCAGAAATGGCAGTGATTCAGAGTGGGATTACCAATGCTGTCGGGCATTTGAGCTCTATAAATAGAGCCCTTGGAGCCCAAATTCAAAGCATCCGAGTCTCTACCTTGGGTAGATTCTTGTGATCACAAATGAGAGCATGAGCAAGACATTCTTTGAGAGTTCTTCACCTCCACAACCCTTTCTGAGTGACGATCGGAGCTTCGTCAGAGATAGAGCTCAAGAGAGACTACTCCACCACCCATCCATGGTACCACCGGCAGCCATGACGTGCATCTAATGAAAGCAAGAGATTGTCTACATTTAGCCCTCCATCTCTCTTCTCACCTCTATGTTGTATTACATTTTGGCTTAAGACATTAATACATTTTGTAATCAATGCATCTCTTTAGTTCCTTCAACACCATCTTCATCATCTCCTTCTTCTTTATTCTTTTACTTTCGTCGCATGAGTTAAGGGTAGATTGCAAGAGTTGTCGCATAATCAATCATGTGGCATAGAGATATGATATATGTAGAAATCCACTAAGAGGTGTGCGTTGCGCGAGTATAGTGAGGCAATCCTCTTTGCTTAGGCTATCACAATGCTTGTCTATGAGCTAAGTAGCTAGAACCAACTGCCCGATAGGATAAGTACTGGAACTCACTAAGCAAAGTAATAAGTGTTCCTAGAGATAGGAATAATCTTATGATCAACCCAACCATGCATTATAGGGATATAAGCATGCAGCTGATCACCGAAAGGTGTGCGAATGTTAGTGTGGCGAGCTGGGATTATTTTTACTACCAAACTTAATGACTTGGTGAATTTATCCCCTCCACAATTGTACTTCTCCATGCATCTAATACACATTAACAATTGTCACATCTCTACCAACTCTCATAGTCAAACTTCTATTGCTCAATCTTTTTATTTATGAGTAGGAGTATATGATATTATGTTGAATTCGGATTAATCTTTTTTGTGATTAATCTAATTTTTAGATTTTGAGATTGATATATATAATTCAAATGCTCTTATTCTATTTCCTTATCTCCATGAATTATTTGGTAGATTTAAGTTATTTTATAAGCATGAAATGTTCAAATTATTAAATCAATATTACATTTGATATTCTGGTACATCATATACTAAATATTGCAAGATATATATATATATATACACCATGAATTTAGTATTACAATTGATATGTTTGTATACAATGTATCCATTACATAGATTTATTTGTAGTTAATTTTGTTCGATTAGAAATTGATTATAAAGAACTCTGTCTAAGGATGGTTCTATCTAGGTTGTGATATATAAATTGATCCAGATATATTTTTTTGTTTGGCATCATTGATAAGGTCATTTTGGGTCAATAATGATGAGAAAATTATTGTAAATTCACATTAGACATCCTTTGAACAACCGAAAGATTCTTCAATCCAATAAATTATCATATATTGTTTACACTCAAGAAGATTTATAATATACATTTGAAAACATAAAAATGTTATTTCTAAAATTTCAAACTATTTGTATTGCTCAAACGAATATTCACAACATTCATTGGATCTTATAACATGTCACAAAATAAAAGCACTATACAAATTAAAGAAAGCTCATTTTAGTACGGAATCAGGACATCTATGCTTAAATAGGTCGATAGGTTGTGGATTGTTCACTAATTATTATTATTTCTTTGTTTTATTATAATTAATAATACCTATTTTATTTTTATAAGAAGGCACCAATGGTCTAGTGGTAGAATAGTACCCTGCCACTGTACAGACCCGGGTTCGATCGATTCCGGCTGGTGCACTTTCCATATTTGTCCTGCTGTGAGGATATCTGTGCTGTAGTGATCGTGGGTCGATCACAACCATCGGATCTTTCTGACGGATCATTGCATTTCTGAGCTTGACAATTTTTTTTTAAAATTCTCTTTAAAAAATAGTTTGTGAATTTACGAAATATTTGATAATATGACCTATTTGTGTCCAATTTTATTATTCGTAAAATTAAATATTGAGGATTCTTTTTCAAATTTTTATTTATCATTTTTCACCCTAAATCTTCAATTCTATCAAATCAATCTTAAACTTAACATATATGGTAAACTTTGCTTCATGTAGGTTTCACTAAATTCATAACAAATTTTAATCAAAAGTAAAATAAAAATAATTCAAAATATACTAATTTCAACAAGTTAAGTTTTGCACAAAATTAAGTCTAGTTAGTATACAAGAATTATTACACCTTACTGAGTTAAAAGTAAAATTGATATGTTGTAGTGAAAAAAAAAAATTCATACACCTTCAACGAGATATTGTACAACAAACATCAAGTCACAAATTGATGGAACTTTAAGTAGTAATGAGGAATTGTATTAAAATGGCAAAATTGGTTAATTTATTTACAAATAAAAGCAAATAAGTTATAAATAATGCAAATATGACAATTTAATTTTTCTTGTGTATGAATGGGAAGGGCCAAGAGAACTTATGAGACCCTTCTATTGCTCCATTTATGTTGACACTACTTTGCTTATAGAAACACTTCCAAAAGTGTTTCAAATGGATGAAATACTCTATTAGCTAAGGATTCACTCTATATTAATCGCAAAAAAGGGGAATTTTCTTAAATGGCAAAAACAATCCATGAATTCTCTATTTTGATTGTTCTTGGATTGACTAGAAAGTAGTATCATTGTGATTGAAGTCTATTAGTGATGGACTTCTATCATTGATAGCCTCAAATATCATTGAAATTTATTAGTGATGGACTTTTATCACCAAAAGCATGTGATATACTATAACGTACCCGACTTTTCAGGAACTCTAACTGGAGCCATTATTGCAGTGCATGCAGTTTCAAAACTAAAACTAGTTAACCATTCAAATTTAAGCTGAATATTTGCTAAACAAATAAAACTGTTAAAGACAATTTAATGAAAGGTCTAGAGGAATCTTTTGTTCGGGAATCATAAAAACTTTAATTAAAAAGAAACATTTAAATTTAAAACAACTAAAATTAGTAGTTCTCATAAACTTTCAAAACATCGTGAAAAAAGGACACGGTGAACAAACATCCTAATCAAGAATCTCTAGTATGTTCTTGCTTATGTCTGAAGAACATTTTAAGAAATAAATTAGTATTTGAAATTCCTAGTAAGTAACTGATGCGTTATTTTATGATGTGATATTATGGATGAAATGTGGTGATGGAATTGCGTTGAGCAATCAAGTTTTCTCAGTGGAATCCAAGTGTAAACCCCACTGAGTTTCCTGGTAAGTCCAGTTCGAACTCAGGGACTTGTGAAAATAGGTTGTGGTGGTAATTTTTAGAAAACATTGCGGTAACCAGTAACTCAAATAGTTGTTTGGTTTTGTTGATTGCAGTAATGGAAAAATAAACAAATGCGGCGGATTTGAGAAAAGTGTGATTATGTGATAGATGCACTAAGTATACGGATGAACAGGTTGAGAAGGTCTTTAGCTAGCGTTACCTAAGAATGCGTCAGACTATGCGATCATGCTACACTCATGCATTGCAAGTCATTTTCCAATGTAAATGCGGTGCTCCTAAGTCTAGGACGCATGTGTTGAATGCAAAAGTGTCCATAGAGCTTATCCCTAAATCTCTACTCTTTTCCTATGCGATGATGCAAGATGCACAAGGCAAGGTGACCGCACACAATCATATCCTATCTCTAGGATGCATGCGATGCGTTAATAGCAAATAGTGCTTATTCCTAAGTTCCTATCTCTTGAGTATGCGTTCTAATCTGACTCTCCCGAGCCTAGATTCTAACCTGACTTTCTCAAACCTAGATCCTATCCTTAGACGACCCTCCCAAGTATCTCTAATAGACGAATGAAGCATACATAATACAAGACAATCGCATAGAATGAAGATCCCCAGTTGTGCTAGCTAATTGCTTCTCAACCCATTCAACAGATTTAGCTACTCATGCGAGATAAACAGAGAGTGAACAGATATAGAGAAGTAAATTTCATTCTATAAATGAGTTTGAATACAAAATAACAATGGAAGATAAAGGTAGAAAGTCTGGTAGCAATCCCTTGTTGACCGAGGCTTTTACACTGGCAATCTCTATTCGGTTCAAAAGATATTCCTGCTTCCACAGGAGTCGGCCCTCTCTCTGATCTTGAAGCTTACGACGCTCTTCCAACCTTACAGGAACGATCTGTCGGCACAACCTCCTTCTCTTGCGTCCACCTTAAAATAAAAGAAAATCTAAGAACAAGGCTAAACTATGAACAGAACTTGTTAACTAGTGGAACCCCTTTTTTGAAGGATGCCTTTGGTATCTATAGAGCTTCGAGGTGAAGGCGACTTCTCTTTTATGATTGCTCAGATGAGATGGCTTTAATTCCCTGACTGATGCGCCAAATATTTGTCATCGAAAAGCTGAATGTACTTGTTATCGTTAGCGGCTGTCAGCTTAATTCAGATTCGACAGTCATCAGCTTTCTGTCCCATCGTGATTAATTATGCCTTTCACCCAGATGCACCCACTAAGTTGCACCATCTCTATGTGGCAATTCTTCTTGAGCAAATGTTTGCGAACATAAATCACCGTAAAGCCTTGCGGTAATACTGCGCTCGACCAATGATTTTCTGTGATCGCTCTTTTCGCCTTGCGTCAACGCATATTCTGTATAAAAATACAAAAATCAACCGTTTCTATGCGAAGAACGCATGCGACCACAATGTTGTAAACTTAATGCTTTTGGACGCAATTTGACATATTTTATCAACACAAACCCTCATTGTTTAATAACTTAGTACTATGATAACGTGCAAACCCCATTGTTGGGATCAGGATATGAACTGAATGTTCTGAAACTAATGGGGCCTAAATTGAACGTAGTTGGTCATCTAGATGAACAATTTAACCCATCCAAATGTAGGTGAGATGTACACCCCTTATACAGGAGCAACTTTGACTGAATATTTTATGTACACGAAACAATACACTTCAATCATTTATGATGATCCCTCCAAACAAGCACAAGCTTACGGACAAAAGTCCCTTCTTTTACGAAGATCGTCGGGCCGCAAAGCTTATCTAAAAGGGGATTAATTTAATTAAAGAGTTTAATTAATTAATCTCATATCATTTGAAATTCAATCTATAGATCCATAAGGTCCCCTTGTTAGCTCAATAATGATTAATGATAATCAAACTAATTTTGGTATAGTTTGAATTATTCAAATTATTTAAAGGAAATTAATTGTATATGATATAATTAATATAATGTATGTGATACATTATAATATAAAATTTTAATGAGAAATAAATATTTGAATGTATTTCCAATATTAATTATATGAATATGATTCATATAAAAACTATAGTTTAAAATTAATGAGTATGATTCATATTAATACTATAAGTTATATGAGAGAATTATAAACTATAGGTTATATGTTATATGTGATATAATATAAACTAGAGGTTATATTTTATATGTGATAAAACATATGATTTGATATTGATATTAAATTAGTTAATATATATTAAAAATTTAATTTTTTGAAATTTGAAAATTAACTCCTATGGGAAGTTGATTTCAATTAAGGTAGGGAGTTATTGATAACTCCTTGAACCCCCTCTCATATACGTGAAAGACAGAGAAGGGAATTCAGAAGTTGAACATGAAATTGGTTTCACAGATCCCACTCAATCTTCTTCTCCTCTGCGTTGCTCTCAAAGAAAAACTCTCTCCCTTCTTTAGACAAAATTAATCCACTGAAGCTCACAACTCTCTGTGATTTTATCCTTGAGAATAAGAAGGAAGACATTGTGGAGGTGTCCTCATTATGGTGTTCGAGTTTCTATTGCGTTGCTGCATTCGTGGTGCTGAGATCGAGAGAAGTAATGTATCGGTTCGTGATCTACTACCAAAGAGGAAATGCAAATGACTAGTTCTCTAAGGGTTAGTTTCGATTTCCCTTTCTTCTCTATTTTGCAGTAGAAGCGTGTTTAGGTTTATTTTTGTTTATACTGTTTCTATTGCCTCTGTAATTTTCAAGTTATGTAAAACAAATTTAAGCATTTAGAGTGAAAGTTGAAGTTGAATTCGTGGATTGAAGAAGTGTTGAGGTTGATGCCCTAAACCTCGTAGGGTCTTGTAGTTTGTAAACACATGTATGAACAAACACTTTGTGATATATAATATATGATACTTTATTCACTTCAGTCTATGAAATATGATATATTTTAGTTGCATTTACCACAAACCAGTAAACTAAGATCCATGGTTTTCGTTGTAACTTAAGTATGTATATGGAGACATACAAGTGGATCATACTTTAAGTGATAACCTAAATGGTCTGTAGTATATGGATAAAGGAGGGATACCTTATCCTGGTGACACTACGAGTGTGGCCCGCTTTATAGGTGTTACAAATGTTGTAAAGTGCTACAAATGATATGATTCTGATCATTTGTATATTAAACATGCGAGCGGGGATACTTTATACAAAGGAGTTTGTATAAGATCGGACCACGAAATGTTTAGTCTTGTTATAAATGCCGTTCATAATTAAGACTTTCATTTCAGTAGAATGACCATAGGTAACATGACCTTAATCCTGAGTGATTTGTGAACTCCTGCCTATGAAAACGGTTCTTTGATTTGCATGGGTGAGAGTGGCCAAATCGCCGACTCAAATCTACCACTTTGGGGATTCATCTGATTGGGGAGTTGGGAACTCAGCTACACAAGATAGAATTCACTCCTCCCCCGAAGTAGGGGTAAATAGATAAATTGCTCCCTTAAGGGCTTGAACAATGTGGTGCTGCACGTTCTCTTTGACCAAGAAGGGTTTAGTCATAGTAGGACTATGATATATTGTTCATTAGAGGAATCAGTGGTACTTAAGGAGTTAGATGTAACTACAAGGGCAAAACGGTAAATTGGTCCAACTGTACTTATGAGCGATTTGTGAAGGGTCATCGTACTATTGATTGGTTATATCCAATGGACATAGAAATATATTTTTAGTGCGAAGAGTGCAACTATCGGTCTTTCGTGGAGTTTCCGACAGTTAATGGATGGTGGATATCGTGATTAAAGAGTTTAGTAATTTATTCACGTATCGTTGGAGCTTCAAGCTACAGGTCCATAAGGTCTCCTTGGTAACTCAATACATTCATGTTGAGAATCAGTTTTTGGGTTAGTTTGAAATGTTCAAATTAACAAGAGGGAGTTTGATTTGTATGTATTTTTCCTCTATGTTTCTCGACATTATAAACATTGTATATTTTTGTATGTTTATTCTCACTGAAGTATTAGTCCAAGTGGGAGATTATTGAGGATGTCCTAAAAACCCGCAGTTCATAATTCGTGTTAAAAATTCTATTTATCAATAAAATATTATTGAGTATTTTATTCAATAAAATTTTTGATATTGCATTTTATTATGAAATCCATTAAACAAATCTACAGTTATAGTATGAATACTTTAAATTTATGTAAAGACATAAAAAGGATCAAGTTATAGTATATAGCCTAAATAGTCTATAAGTATATGGATGAAATTGGGTATCTCATCCTATAACACTATTGGATGCGGCCTATTTTGTATGTTGATACAAATGATGTTATCCACAGATCATTCATGTAGAGACATCTGAGTGGGGGCATCCTATGCAATGAGTTTGCATAAAAACTATACCTCGAAATAGTCACTATTCATTATAATGACCGTTTACTGTTAAAACTGACTTTTTCATACTAAAATAACCTAGGATAACTCGATCTTAATCTTGAGCTAACTATGAATTCCTATTTATTCAGGATTATCCTTTGAGTTGCATAAGTGAGAGTAGTCCAACAACATTGCTCAATAACCCTCCTATTTTGAGGATAAAACCAGATAGATAGCTAGGGACATAACCTTGCAAGATGGAATTCACTCCTACCCATCTTAGGGTTAGCACATAGGTGATTCCTTAACTGGTGATTTTTGGTCTTGAACAGTGGTGCCCTGCCTTCTCGTTGTAGAGAGGGACATGATTCATAAGTGGTTTTATGAATCAATTGTTTAATAGAGGGTCAGTGGGAGCTTAAGGAACAAGATGCATTTACAGGGGTAAAATGGTAATTTTGACCCCATTGTAAATACGAACGACTTGTGAAGGATCAACTTACCGATTATGATTAAAATGGACAGAAATATATCTACAGTGAGGAGAGTGCAACTGTTGAGCTATAATGGTATGCCTTGATAGTTAACAAATATTGATTATTTCGGTTTTAAAGAGTTTAACCAATTAATTACAAATCGTTGGAGCTCATGATTTGTAGGTTCATTAGGTCCATCTACTAGCTCATAAATTGGATTAATAAATTGAGTATGTTCATGATCTGTAGGTCCATTAGGGTTGCGAATTTGAAACATTAAAATTCAATTTTTTAGGGTTTCATTTAATTGTATTTGATATAATTGATACGTTTAATATTATTGAAAATCAAACGAAATTGGAGAATGAATTAATATTTAATGTAACAACCCAGATTTGTACGCATACAGGAAATTAAATGTCAAATATTAAGCAGGACAAAGTTTTATTTAAAGAGGTGGAAATTTAGAATGGAAAAAAAAATTATTCATTATCCAAAAATAATGAATAAGGGAGCAGAATCAGGGAGGATTAATTGGAAGTTGAACGCTAACTAATTCAGGAGACAACGAACAGTAGATAACTTTTTGGTTGGGCACTGCTCATTGGAAGAATTGGATGTGAATTAATTGCCCATATACTCTTAAAATTTGAAAGAGTTAAAAAGGGTAAGTGGAATCCACATGCAGTGAAGGCAACCACGCATGAAAACTAGCGAGATTGAAGAGACAGTGGGAGAGAGCAAGAGCGGGAGCGGGAGCGAGAGCGAGAGCGAGAGCAAGACCAGCAACAGCGAGAGCGGGAGTTGCGAGAGCCAAACCAGCGAGAAAGCTGGAGAGAGCGAGATTCTGAGAACAAAGAGAGCGAGATTTGGACAGAAGCGTGGATTATGCGTTCAATTTGGCCACGATCTTATAGATTATACATAGAAAAACCCTAAAATTGAATACAAACAAAGAATGATGACGTAAGGGCAAACGTTAACCGAGATTAGGTGTCTTATTGAGAGGAATCCTTAAACCCTAAGTAATTTTAAAGAAGCCACCTATAGGATGATTTGTCACACTGAGAAGAGCTGAAAACTACTATAAATAGGACCCTTTGCCGAAGATTTAACCCATTCTCAAACAAATCTCAGTAACAAAGAATCGTGTGAAAGAGTAAGTGTGAGTGAGGAAGTTCTGTGAGGCTAAAAGAGAAAAGCTCGGGTAAGGTGCTGCCCAAATTTCCTTCTAGTTTAAAAAGGGAAAGCTCTACTAATCAAATCATAAAGAATAATAAGGAATAACTAGATCATAGTAACTAGTTTATCTCAACCTCTCTTTAAATGTTCCATGGTAGTGTACCTTTATTATGTTGCATGGTTATGTTAATTGTTATATTGCATTACATGTTTAGAACACGTTTCTCTACAAGGGAACCCATGCATTATGTTTGTTCATGATTACATTAAAATCAAGTTTTAATTAGGTGTAAGTTATGGTTCCAGTCTAATCTTACGTTTATGTTAATGGTTGATGTTGGATGCGACTCTGGCCCTACTGACTGCATGACCTGCTAATCATCAGATGGGTTAGTTTTCGCTTAAGTCCTCATATTCCTATTAGGGCGGAGAAATTTATGCTTCCAGGGTTGGCAGGGCATGTATGGTTGCACCCCTCCAGGCCTAATCTTACATTATGTTTACGTTAGAAACTAGCAGGGTATGTATGGTTGCACCCCTCTAGTCTAATATTACGTTTATGCTAATGGTTGATGTTGGATGCGACTCTGGCCCTACTGACTGCATGACCCGCTAATCATCAGATGGGTTAGTTTCCGCTTAAGTCCTCATCTTCCTATCAGGGCAGAGAAATTTATGCTTCCAGGGCTGGCAAGGCATGTATGGTTGCACCCCTCCAGGCCTAATCTTACGTTATGTTTACACTAGGGACTAGCAGTGTGTGTATGGTTGCACCCCTTTAGTCCAATATTATGTTTAGCTAATGGTTGATGTTGGATGCGACTCTGGCCCTACTGATTGCATGACCCGCTAATCATCAGATGGGTCAGTTTTCGCTTAGGTTCCTCATCTCCTATCAGGGCGGAGAGATTTATGTTGGAAGCATAACCGACAATCCATGTTATTATACGTTTTTCGGTCCCAACCATATGTTTTCATGACATGTTGCTTATGATTGTGCATTTGGTCACTACCCTACGCGAGAACTACTTACTGGGTATATTATATATTCATCCTATATTTTTACAGACTTTGTACGTAAGGACACAACGTAGATGGCAGAATTGGACGTCGCTCAAATGGCCAACCATCAAACTCACTATTATAGGCACATGCATTTTGTACCACCACGCTAATGTTTTATAGATCCTGGTGTTTTGATAAATAAACTTTTTATATAGTTTTTCTATCTAATTAATGAAATTTAGATATGTTCTTTGAAATTTTCACCAAACTCATCTCATGATAGAAAAGTCTAAGTATGCATGTTGTAGCGGTCGGATCATAATGTGTAAGGATCCGGTCGTTACATTTAAATTATGATTTAAATATTATTAATATAAAATTGACTCATATTGGTCAAATTGGTGTTTTATTAATTTAATATTAAGATATTAAATTAATAATAATTTAATTTAATTAAAAGGTTTCATTAAAAATTAAATTTAGTTTTATTTAAATTAAATATTTTGAATTAAATAAAACTAAATTATTTAAATAAAATCTTTTTATTTAAAAGAAAATAATTTTGAAATCCAAAATGAGTTAGTGGATTTTTACAACATTTTTTTTGGGAAAAATCTACTAAAACTCAAATTGTGTGATATATCACCCAATTCAACTCACCTCTTTAATGATAACCCCTAGTAGGAGCTGTCCTACATGCAATTTTTCTCCTTGCATGGATTGAGCCTTTATATTGAACTTGCATGCTATGATTTGAGAGAGATCTCTGAAATTTTAAGCAGAAAGTTTGCACCTTTGTAAACCCTTGACAGGCCACCTAAGTTCATCCAAAATTGAGCTCAATTTAAGTGTTTCCACCACACATTCCTTCTTGAATTTAGTAGAGAAGACCTTGGTGGTTGTCTATGATAACGGACAGAAATGTACGATATTACAATGCAAGGATATAAAACAATGGAGGATTGGGACGGTTAAAATATGTAAAATCATGTCTAAATGCTTGAGAACATTGCAATCACATGCACCCATCACATTAAAGCAGCTAATTTACGTATTTTGTGTAGGAAAATGCGTTAGCGGAAGACAAAATTGCGATCCAAGGAATTCAGAGTCCAAGCGCATTAGAAGATTGCGACTGCAAAGCTACACGATCGTATGTGTTTGCAGAGATCTGCTCAAGAAGGTGGCCGCATAGAGACGGTGCATCAAGGTGAAAGTTTAATAAATCATGATGGGACAGAAATCTAGTGACGATCGAATCTGAATTTAGTTGACAAGCCATTAACGACACACTGTAGCAAGTACACTCAACTTTTCAGTAACAATTAATCGATGCATCAGACAAAGATTTAATGACATCCCATCTGTGCATTCATTTGAGAGAAAAGCTCTTCACCCTGAAGCTTTATAAATACCAAAGGCCACCTTCGTTAAAGGAGTTCAACAGTTCAGACTTTTGGAGGTTCCATCCACCATACACATAGAGATAATAGATAGCCGTAGTCTATAATTCATATACTTAGAGGCGGAGGTGAGCGAAGAGAGAAGACACTGAAAGATCATTCCAGGTCAGCTCGAGAGAGTGTCGGGAAGCGTTGAGAACGGAGAGGGGGCCACTCTTGTGAAAGAAAGAACATTCTTTTGGGCAGAGTAGAGTAAACCACAGTGTAAAAGCCTCGGGAAGCGTATTCTGATTTCATTTATAAAATGGAATTTTCATCTCTACATCTATTCACTCTCTTTACATTCTGCATGAGTAACTAAACTTCCGAATGGGTTGAGAAGCATTTAGCTAGCACGACCTAAGATCTTCATTTAATGCGATCATCTTGTCTTATGCATGCGTCCATCACCCTTTAGAGACACTTGAGAGAGTAGTCTAAAGAAAGAACCTAGGCTTTAGAGAGTTAGGTTAGAATCTAGACTTGAGAAAGTCAAATTAGAATCGCATAAGTAAGAAATAGAAACTTAGAGATAAGTTATGTTTGTTATCATGCATCGCATGCACCCTAGAAATAAGATATGATAGTATATAGTCGCCTTGGGTATGTGTGTGTCATTCATCATCGCATAGACAAGAATAGAGCTTAGACATAAGCCCTATAAACATTATCGTATACATCGCATGCGTCCTAAAATTAGGAACTATAGCATTTGCATTGAGAGATGACATTCTGTTGTATGTGGGTAGAATCGCATAACTTGAACGCAATCTTATGAAGTGTCAGCTAAATCCTTTCTCAACTCATTCCCCACATATTCATTGTAACTTTCGCTGTTGTTAACTCTTTTCTTAATTCCGTCACATAGAATTTATACTTTAAACAAACATACAAACCAACTTATTGTTTTGTTTGTTACCGCAAAGGAATCTAAAATTATCGCCGCATATTGTCTCAATAGTCCCTGTGTTCGACCCTGGGCCTATCAGGCAACCTAGTAAGACTTATACTTAGATTTTGCTAGGAAAACTTGCATGTACAATGCATACACCAATATTGCAATATACACAATTATTTCATCATATTCACAACGCATCAAGTTTTTGGCGCCGTTGCCGGGGACTACGGCAACACATATTGTGCTAACGGTAACTTTTTGATTTTCTTTGCAGCTTTCCATCTCTGTGCACTGCCTCTCCTTTGGTAAGGGAAGAAGCGGGCGTCGTATGAGTGAAAGACAAGTTCCTGAGACCGATGAGGACCTAGAGATTGAAAGAACGTTTAGAAGAAGAAGAAGAAACAACAACCAACATCAACAACAAGAGAGAAATCCCAACATGGCGGAGCAACCGGAAGACAGAGCACCGAACACAAATAATATCATGGCGAACCCCATTCTCTTGGTGAACGATCGCAATAGTCCCAAATCCGGGACTAATGTGTCGCCCACCTTTACGATTTCTCACCAGGAATCCATTTTGGGAGGGGGGGCCAGCCTTGGGACGATTGAGGTTCGAGATGAAGCCGGTGATGCTTTGCAGCTGATTCAAACTTGCAGGACAGTTTGGCGGTAGGCGTTGGTGAGGATCTGCACGCCCACCTCCAGAGTTTCTATTGAAATCTGCAATACGTTTTTCTTCCCCAACATCTCTGTAGGAGTTCGGACTAACGCTGTTCCAATTTTCGCCTGTGTGACCAGCACGAAAATGGCTTTATTTCTCTCGAACTAGGGGAGGATTACATTGTGGGGAACAGGTAGTTTGAAAAGTTCATGAAGAAGTACTTCCCCCCAACAAAAAAAACGCAAGAAGGAGGAAGCTTATTGCTAATTTGAACAGGATATCGACGAAATCGCTTTCAGTGACGCCTGGCAGGTATTAAAAGACTGGTACGAGATTGTCCGCACAATGGCTTACCCGATTGTCTCCAAATGGAAATTTTCTATCACGAATTAAACCCTGCATTGCAGATGGCTGCCAATGCGGCAGTAGCTGGTGGTCTGCTCGACAAGACATATGACGAGGCGAAAAATATACTTGATCGAATTTAAAAGAATCACGAAGACTGGAGAGAATGCGATCAACAACTGAGAATTAAAGATAGTGACGCAAGTAATAGGGCCATCGCATCCTTACAAAACCAAATGAATGCGATGATGAATCTAATACAAGGCATCGCAATCAATAGCATGGGAACACATAAAGGGCAGGCCAACACAATCGCTCAAACGAACACGAGCTGTATCACCTGTGGGGAAACACATCTGATTGAAGAATGCCCAAGGAATCCACAATCAATATGCTTCATAAAGAATAACCCTTTCTCTGATACGTACAACCCCGGGTGGAGAAACCACCCCAATTTCGCATGGAAAAATCAACAACGGTCAAATGCAAAATCAAGTCAGCAGCTCACAAGCACCGCCATCTTCTTCCCTAGAAAGCTTATTAAAGCAGTACATAGAAAAGAATGAGACGGTGCTCCAGAATTAGGCGACTTCAATTCGTAATCTTGAAATCCAACTAGGACAGATTGCGGGTGAGCTCAAAAGTAGACTGCAAGGGGTGTTGCTGAGCTCAACTGAGCTCCCTCGCAACTCTAGGGTGCAGGAAAGGAACAATACCTAGCAGTCTCCTTGCTGAGTGGAAAAACGATAGCGAAAGAAGGGGAAGAACCCACCAGGACCAACCCGAATGCAGTAAAAATCAAGAGCCCGTTGACATATAATTCAGAAGAGCTCGAGAAGATGAACCCAGAAGTTGGGTCCACCTTCAAGCCTCTAGAACACGAAACAGAAGAAGTATAGCTACCACTGTTCCAACAAAAATCGAAAAAGAAACAGAATCATGAAGAAAAGATCACTATAGTGGCAGTAATGCAAAGGTTAAATACTATGATCCCACTAAAAATATGCGACCCAGGAAGCTTCACGATACTCTACTCAATTGGAGGGATCTACATTCGTCAAGCACTATAAGATCTTGAGGCGAGTATAAATTTTGATGCTGCTATCAATTTTCAAACGATTGAAGGGAAATCTAATGCCCATAACGAAGACTCTCCTGCTTATGGACAGATCCCGAGTACACCCCAAGGGAGAGTTGAAGGATGTGTGGTCTCAATTGACAAATTCATTTTACCAGCAGACTTCATAATTCTGGATCATAAAGCGGATGAAGATGCACCCATCATATTTGGACGACCATTCCTATCGACCGGTTGCGCTCAAATTGATGTGCACAAGGGAGAAATCGTGATGAATGTTAATGGGAAAAGGCTCTGGATGGAGGCAATCAAGATCCTAGAAGATCGAGAAAAGAAGAGAAAATTGCCTTGGACTTAAAGAGCCCAGATTGAAAGGAATAAGCAGTCCCTACGTTGTTATACGATTCAAATTCATCAGGGACACAATCTTTTTGAAGTATCCTTTGAAATCTTCAGTTCATGAACTCAAATCTACCTTTTTATATCCTTTATCATTTCTATATCCTTTTTACTCCTTATTTCTCTTTTGAAAAAAGGGAAAAATTTTGTTAACTCCGTCTTTTATATTTTTTACCCTCTCGATCTTTTTTGCAACGATCGTGGTGAACGATTGTGGGGGAGCTACACAATAACTGAAAAAATGCGAGTAGTTCGGTCAACCATCGCAATCGAAGAAATCAGTTCGTCGCAAAGAAGGATGCGATCACAAAATGATGCGAGCGACAGAGCAAATTTGGGGGTTATCTCTTTCCTTGACTTTGTTTATTCCAAATTTTGCACTATTGCATCTTGTCTTTAACTTTGATAATTTTATCTTCGCATCCTCTTTAGTCAGCACAATCATTAAATATTGATTACTTTAGTAAGTCACCACATTGTTTTTCAATGCCAATTATGATTTCAATGATGAAACGCATGCCTCTATTTCTCATCGCATGCACTATAATCAACTTAATTTTAGGATAGTCAATTCACGAAATATTTCTAGAAGTTAGTGGTCCATAAGCTTTCTTTCAAACTGACTTTTACGAAACCTTTCAAGAGCATCGCATGAATTCTTTCAGTCTTTCAGTAATGAGGACATTGTTGCGTTTAAATTTGGGAATGTGGTATTTATTTTCAACCTTGCTACTCTTAAAAAAAAAATCAAAACGTTGCGATCGGATCCTACTCATAGTTGGATGTCCGCATGACACCCGTGGGGGCATGCCAAAGCGATGGTAGGAATCATGATCAACGCATAAATAAAATGATTGCAAATCCACTGCCAAATGGGCATGAGTTTAGACTGAGAAAAAGCGCCTTGCTCGTACTTGGATGCTCGCATGACACCCGTGGGGGCAAGCCAAAACGAAAGCTAGGCACTTGGATCAGCGCAAGGTCATAGAAAGAATATTTAAACTACGCTAGGAAAAAAAATCATTTGGAAACACCCCAGTTGAAAAAGTTTTTTTTGTGAAATAAATCATGTGATGTCTTGGAAAACAAGTAAAGTCCTTTTTAAGGTTAAACTTGCGGTCCCTAAATTTTAGAAATATTTTAAGAACAGACCTGGATAGAAATTAAGAAGATTTTGGTTCATAGGATTTGAATAAGGCACATCGAGAAATCTAAGTAAGGAAAAGGCGACAGACTCTCTAGAGAAATTCTTTAGTTTATGCTTGAGAACAAGCATTATTTTAAATTTGAGGGTGTGATAATGGGCAGAAATGCACGATATTACAACACAAAGATATAAAACAATGTGCGACAGTAAAAATATGTAAAATCGTGTCCAAAGGAATTAAGTTGAGAACATTGCGATCGCATGCTCCCCATCGTATTAAAGCAGCTAATTTACATATTTTGTGCAGGAAAATGTGTTAGCGCAAGGCAGAATTGTGATCCAAGGAATTCAGAGTCCGAGCGCATTAGAAAATTGCGACCGTGAAACTATGCGATTGTATGCGTTCATGGAGATCTGCTCAAGACGGTGGCCGCATAGAGAGGTCCATCAAGGTGAAAGCTTAATAAATCATGATGGGACATAAAGCTGATGACGGTCAAATCCAAATTTTGACAAGCCGTTAATGACACACTGTAGGAAATACACTCAACTTTTCGGTGACAATTAATTGGCGCATCAGACAGAGATTTAATAACATCCCATCAATGCAATAGTTTGAGAGAAAAGCTCTTCATCCTGAAGCTCTATAAATACCAAAGGCTACCTTCGTTAAAGAACTTCAACAGTTCAGAATTGTGGAGTTCTCATCCGCCATATACATAGAGATAATAGATAGCCGTAGTCTATAATTCATATACTTAGAGGCGGAGGTGAGCGAAAAGAGAAGACACCGAAAGATCATTCCTGGTTAGCTCGAGAGAGTACCGGGAAGCGTTGAGAACGAAGAGAGGGCCAACTCTTGTGAAAGCAAGAACATTCTTTTGGGCAGAGTAGAGTAAACCACAATGTAAAAACCTCGGGAAGCAAGATATTGCTACCAGGCTCCCTATACTTACTTACCATTGTCATTCTGTATTTTGATTTCATTTGTCAAATGGAATTTGCATATCTACATCTGTTCACTCTTTTTACATTCCGCATGAGTAATTAAACTTCCGAATGGGTTCAGAAGCACTTAGCTAGCACAACCTAAGATCTTCATTTTATGTGATCATATTGTCTTATGTATGCGTCCATCACCTTTTAGAGATACTTGAGAGAGTAGTCAAAAGAAAGAACCTAGACTTGAGAGAGTTAGGTTAGAATCTAGGCTTGAGAAAGTCAGATTAGAATCGCATAAGCAATAAATAGAAACTTAGAGATAAGTTCTATTTGCTATCATATATCGCATGCACCCTAGAAATAGGATATGATAGCATGCGGTCGCCTTGGGTATGTGTGTGTCATTTATCATCGCATAGACAAGAATAAAGTGTTCAAATTAACAAGAGAGAATATTATTATATATGATATAATTAAATTGGTTCAATTATATGTGATATAATTGATTTGTTGTATTAGATACATTAAATTAGAGGATTATGATATAAATATGATTACATTAAATAAAGAGAACTAAGAGCTAGATTCTACATCATATATACAGTAATGATGTTGATTTAAACTATAGGTTTAATAATATAAGATAAATAAATTAGTTATTCATATTTATATTAATAAGAGTCACATTACGAAATATTAATTGTTGAGTTAGAGTTTTCTCCTCTACAAACTGAATGCAGGTGGAAGTTATTTTTTCAAAATATATTAATAACTGAAAGAATAAAAATGAAAATAGTTTTCATTTTATGAGGTACGCATCATATCACAACTAATCGAATCGAGCAGTGAAAGAAAAGCTGATATACGATAGTTCCTTCAAGAGAACTTTAAACGACAACCGAGCGAGTTTCTAGAATGATTGCTCCTTATGAATTACAAACGATCGAGAACCCATTGTCTATTATGATAGAACTAAACCTTATTCTCCCAACTTACAATCGATCATTTAAATCGATCTATATACTTCCTTCTTCCCCTCTACCAAATTCACCAAAGCCCACAACCTCCTGGATTCCACTACGAGAATTACCATAGGTAACGAGTGTAAAAAGTATCGAGTGTTGCTTGTTTGAGGAGATCGACGGGATCGATGGATCGAGTCTATACTCTTATTGGGTTTCGAAAATGATCTGATAAGTTACGTGATAACATTGGATTGTTCGTTGCGTTCGTTGATCGATATTAAACTTTGCTGGGACGCCTGACCAGCTGCTAGATCCAAGGAAATACGTGAAGAATAGTTCTTTCACAAGGTATGTCAACTTCGAATTCCCTTATGTATTTAAGTAAAGAAAAACATCGCTGTAGATTTTCTCATCTTATATATGCATAAACTAATGGTTGTTTGATCTTTAAATGCTTTATTCTTCCCAAGTGGGCTTGGTAACAGAATCTTGCCTTTACCGCTCAATTGAGTTCTATTGAATAAGAGTTCCCTTCATAGACAATCCCACCGCCACCTAGCTAAGATCCAACGAGGACGTGATGATAAAACTAAGCGGTAAATCTGACGGCACGCCCGTCTACCCCTAAGGTAAGTACTCTTCCTTCACCTTCTGTTGAACCTTATATTCCTAAACCTTTGTTTCCTAGTAGGTTGCAAGAAGAAAACAAGAACATAAGGACGAGGAGTTGATTGTGATGTTTAAAAAGGTTCAGACAAACATTCTCCTCTTGAACGCGATCCAGCAAATTCCCAGATATGCTGAATTCCTCAAGGAACTGTGCACCCAGAAGAGGATAGGTAAGGATAAGGAACGGGTTGTGGTAAGTAAGAATGTATTAGCTCTTGTTAAACAAAATATGCCTAGAAAATGGCGAGACCCAGGTATATTCACTTTACCCTACATTATTGGTAATAGAGTCATTCGTCATGCTATGCTTGATCTAAGAGCCTCTATTAATGTCATGCCTTATCATGTGTATGAGGATCTCAATTTGAATGATTTGCAAAAACCTACTATGTGCATCCAATTAGCTAATAGATCTTATATCCAGCCTCTAAGGATAGTGAAGGATGTGTTATTGCAAGTTAGGGATTTGATTTTCCCAGTTGATTTCTACATTTTGAAAATGGATGAAATTTCCACTCATTCTTCTTCTACAATTCTGTTAGGAAGGCCCTTTATGAAAACTGCAAAGACAAAAATAGATATTGACAAAGGCTGTCTTTCTATAAAGTTTGATGGGGAATTAGTTTCATTTAACATGTATGATGCCATGAAATTTTCTAAGGAATATCTGTCGCTATGTATGATTGAGGTGCATGACTTATTAGATGATATTATATTGCATGATGGTAGTGATGACTCTTACATATTGATTACTCCATGTATTGATTTGGATTCTCATGACTCGCATGATTTATCTCTTTCTGTTGTTGATGTTAGCAACCGAAGGAATCTTCTTCTGATTTTGATATTGTTGGTTTACATGTACAAAGGATTGAGCTAAAGGCTCTCATTGGACATTTAAAATATGTGTACCTGGGCAAAGGGAACACCATTCCAGTTATAATCTCCAGGGAGTTGACACCTACCCAAAAGGAATCCTTAGTTGAGACTCTGAAGACCTGAAAGAAGGCCATTGGGTGGACTCTTTATGATCTCAAGGGAGCAAGCCCTTCTCTTTGCATGCATAGAATAACTTTAGGGGAAGGAGCCAAGCCCACAGTTCAACCCTTCAAAAGGCTCAACCCCACGATGAAAGACGTCATTCTTAAGGAAATTATCAAGCTCAATGAAGCCGATATTATTTACCCAATTCTTGATAGTAAGTGGGTAAGTTCTATTCACGTAGTTCCAAAAACAACCAACATGACAATTGTGGAAAATGACAAGGGTGAGATGGTGCTGATGCACGTACAGAATGGGTGGAGAATGTGCATCGATTTTCAAAAGCTCAATGAGGTAACTAAAAAAGACCACTTTCCTATGTCTTTTCTTGATCAGATGGTGGAACGACTTGCCAAAAAACCGTTCTTTTGCTTTCTTGTTGGGTTCTCTGGATTCTACCAAATCTCAATCGCCTAAGAAAACCATGAAAAGACTACCTTCACTTGTACTTATGGGACTTACGGCTTCAAGAGGATGCCATTTGGGCTTTGCAATGCCTAGGTACGTTCCCAAGGTGTATGATGAGTATTTTTTCTGATTTCATAGAAAGGTGCATAAAGGTATTCATGGATGATTTTATAGTTTATGGAGAATCTTTCGATGATTGTTTGCATAATCTTGGTCTAGTATTAAAACATTGCATTGAGACTAATCTTGTGTTGAATTATGAAAAGTATCACTTTATGGCTTCTCATGGGATTGTTTTAGGACATTTAGTTTCTACAAGGGGGATTGAGGTAGATAAGGCTAATACAGATGTTAGTGCTAACCTCTCCTATCCTACGTGTGTTATGGACATTCATTCTTTTCTTGGTAGTGCAGGTTTCTACAGGTGTTTCGTCAAGGATTTTTCAAAGTTTGCATTACAACTATCAAGTTGCAGAATGATGTTCCTTTTAATTTTGACAGGAAATGTCAAGATGCCTTTGAAACTTTGAAAGAAAAGTTGACCACCACCCCGATTCTGCAACCTCCACGATGGACGTACCGTTCGAGATCATGTGTGATGCTAGTAATCTATCAGTGGGAGCGGTCCTAGGATAGCGGGTCGACAAGAAAAGTCATGTTATATGCTTCACATCAAGGACCCTGAATCCTACCCAGATAAACTACACCACAACTGAGAAAGAATTTATGGCTATTGTTTTTGCTTTAGATAAATTTCGTTCTTACATTCTTGGCTTTCCTATTACTATTTTTACTGATCATTCTACTTTAGGTACCTCATGACCAAGAAGGAGTCGAATCCCCGTCTTGTGCATTGGATGTTTCTCCTTCAAGAATTCAACGTGACTATTAAGGATATGAAGGGAGTAGAAAACTTGGTGGCAGACTACTTAAGCAGGATTGTGAAAGAGGAGGACCCCACGCCTTTAAGAGAGGATTTCCTTGACAAGTTCCTATTCCAGATGACCACACCTATGTCTTGATGCTAACATGGTAAATTTCCTGGTTAATAGTAAGTTCCCCTATGATATGTCTAGTTCAAGGAAGGTCAAACTGAGGAGTGATTCAACATATTTTGTTTGGGACCCGTCATAAATTTAGAAGATTTTTTCTGACCAAATCGTTAGAAGGTGTGTCCGGACTGAGGAGTTTGAGTATGTACTTTCATTCTGTCATGAGATGCCCTGTGGAGGGCATTTTAGCCCTAGGAGGCCTGCTAGGAATGTTTTGGATAGTGGGTTGATTTGGAATTCTCTGTTTGCTATCTGTTTTGCATTTTGTAAATCCTATGAGAGATGTCAGAGGTTAGGTTCTTTGTCTAGGAGAAACGAGATGCCACTTAATTCTATCCTTATGTGTGAGATTTTTAATGTTTTGGGCATGGATTTCATAGGACCCTTTCTTCTTCATATGGTTACTTGTATATTCTTTTGGGAGTGGATTATGTGTCGAAGTGGGTTGAGGCTATTCCCACTAGAACTAACAATGTTGTCATTATTTTAGTATTCATAAGAACAAACATCTTTTCTAGGTTTGGCATACCTCGAGCCATAATTAGTGACCAAGGTACATACTTTTGCAATCGGACCATCGAGGCGCTCATGAGAAAGTATGGAGTTCACAATCGGGTTGTCTCTCCATACCATCTTCAAACGAATGGCCAAGCAGAAATTTCTAACCGAGAGGTTAAGAGTATCCTGGAGAAAACTGTCAATCTAGTAAGGAATGATTGGAGCACACACCTTGATGCTGCTCTTTGGCTTACAGAACTGCTTTCAAAACTCCTATTGGAACAATGCCCTTCAAGCTTGTCTATGGCAAGGAGTGCCATTTACCGATAGAGATTGAGCATAAGGCCTATTGGGTGGTTAAGCAATGCAATTTGAATCTAGCCCAAGCCCGTGAGGAGAGACTTCTAGAACTACAAGAATTGGAGGAACTATGCCTTGAAGCCTATGCGAACTCAAGACTTTACAAATAAAAGTCAAAACTAATTCATGTTAAGGGTCTTTTGAGGAAGGAATTTCGGGTTGGTCAGAAATTGCTGCTCTATAATTCACATCTATCAATCATGCTCGGTAAACTTAAGTCAAAATGGCTTGGTCCTTTTGAGATTATTAACTTGTTTCCCTATGGTGCAATTGAGATCAGGAGTCTGGAGACAGGGAAGGAGTTCAAGGTGAACGGGCATTGCCTTAAGATCATCAATAAAGAGGAAGTCAACCTAGCTTGTTCAAGCTTCCTGTTGGCTCCAACCTTTATCACTTGAGCCTGAGTCACTAGTCATCAAGCAAAAGACGTTAAATGTTGTGCTACTTGGAGGCAATCAGGAGTTTAATTTTATTTTCTTTCTTTTCTTTTCTTTTTCTTCTTTTATTTTTCTTCTTTCATTTTTTTAATTAAAGAATGGTTGACTACATTTACTTTTCTTCTTAGGAAGAATGTCAATTTGTCTCTTGGAGGAAGTCTTTCTTAATGATCATGTTTGTGTCCAAAATGCAGCGGAGTTTTTCTATTTCCCTTGTCCCTTTTCCTTTTGTCCTTAGCATGAGTTAAAGGCTAGATATACATTGAGGACAATGCATAACTCTTAAGTTGGGGGTGGGCGAAGCATGCTTCGTGATATTTGATATTTTGATTTGTGATCTAAATTGTTGTCTTGATTCTATTTGATGGATGCTTTAATGTCTGTTCATTTTGTTTGTCATTTCCTTTTAGTAAAAAATTGATGACACACTCATTGGGTTGCTTATTCTTAAAGAGGAGTAATTTTTCATGATTTTGAGCTTTTTATAATTTTTTTTCATTAGATCCATGCATAATGAACCTAGGTTGAAAATTTTTCTGATTTGAATCCTTTAAAAGTCTTAGAAACGGATTATCCATCTCGGATTTTCGTTGTCACCTCGAAAGGCCCCCTTTTGGCTTGAGAGTAACTTTTAGTGCCTGGGAATAAAATTAGACAGTGAGAAATAGTGGCCTTGTGTGACAAAAAAAAATAGTGTGTGTATGCATGGATAGAGATGAAAAAAGCTACCTCTGTCATGTCTAGTTAGGGTCCGCAAGAAAAGAGCGATAGGTTCCTAGCGGTCGGGTGTGAAAGTTAATCCTCTAGGTAAAACCAATGCCTTCTATATTTTGTGTGTGTGAGTTTCTGGCACTCTTGGCTAGTGTTGCTCTTTGATTAGCAATAACAGTATGTCTTGAGCTGATGACTGAGCCAGAGTAGAGGGAAGATGAGATGGGAGTCAGATAAAACTTTTTGGGGTACTTTTCGATTTACGAAAAAGTTTTCATGTCTTAGTGTTTCATTTATACATGACTTTGATTGAATAAGACCTCTTATAACAAGTCTCGATTAAGTGATTGTTGGATTTTGTTATGTGATTTATTGTTTGACCCTAAAGACTGTTGAGATTTGAGAAAAGATTCGATGAATGGAGTGAACATTTTATTGTCAATTTTCTCGATTGAGGGTTATAAGCTTGCTCGAGATGATCAAGGTTTAAGTTGGAGGTGTTTGTTAGCTCTAAAAAAAGTGCTAAGTTTATGGCCTTAACTTTACTATATTTGGATAACTCTTGTGTTATATTTGTCTCATTTTGTAACAGAATTGATCCCATGGAGCAATATGTTGCAAGGATAAAGAATCAAGTAAAAAGAAAAGAAAATCGAGAGTCAAATGCAACAATTGGAGTTGAGATGACAAAAGATGATTTTTCTCTGTTTCAATGTCGCAACTCTCTTTAAAAGACAAAGTGCAATACTCGCTCGGTAGTAGTTTGGTGTACAAGGCAACGTTGCAATGCCGCTCTAAACATTGCAATGCTTTGAAGATGGAACAACACCGTTGCAACGTAAGTGCAATGCTCAAGTCCAACGCTTTTGCGGCAGAATGGTAGCGTTGCAACGCTCAACCCTAGTGTTGCACACTACATTGTTTGACGAAACTCTCACCTCCATGCGCTCACAACCAAGCGTCAGGGGCAACGTTGGGACGCCTCCTTAACGCATAGCAAAAATGTGCTGCAGTGTTGCAACGCTCTCCCTATCGTTGCAATGTTGTTCCAAACCTAGCCCATTCAGGGCTAACACTCGATGAAAAGTAAAAGGAAGAATAGAGAAAAAATTGAAGAATTAGTCCGATTTAGTCCGATTTTGGGAGCCATTGTAGTTGAATTGCTGTGTAGTGTTCGTCATAGTCAGCCTCGTTTCTTAACCGACCATTGTAATTCCAATATGCCTTTTAGAGGCTAGGTGAATTCTCTTGGGATTGTTTGTATGTCTTAATTGTTGAAGGATTGCTAGTTAAATTTACGTTATTGTTGTGATCCCTTTGAGTGGATTTGTGTTAATTTTAATAGAGTTTCTATGAATTAATCTAACAAATTAATTTATTGAAGTTCTTGCTTGCAATATCGTCATAGCCTATGCAATTCTGATTCATTTAGTTGCACATATTAGGATTGCATATTGAGTGTCTAAACTTTTTCTGGCCAAACTCATGTATGCCCCGGTATAATTTTTCCCAATTAATCATGCTACAAGATATGGCTTTTTCAGCTTGTAGTATGTCTCAACAATTGAACCCTGTTGTATTGTGATTTAGTTTTAAATTGTATGTTGCTAAGAAGGAAGAGTTAATAATTGAATTAGTGCTAGTTGGATTTTTATCAAAATTGGGTAATTGGGCTATTAGTTTTCTAATAGGTTGAGGGGTTCACAAAATTAGTAAAATTAACTAGCGCCTAATGATAGAAAATAAAAGGCATACAAACTAATCCGAAGATTTTTCCATCAATTTTGTGCTCATTCTTGTTTTCTCTATTTGCTTGTCAGATATATTGCAAAACAAACAACCCTCCCCCCGCATGTGGAATTCTTAAATTATCCTGGCTGATCATTAGTCTCTCTATGGATTTGACCCTGATATTACCACTTTACTGCATTGGTGGTACAAGTCTTGGATCCATGATTTTCTCTCTCTATTATGTTTCCTTGCTCGGGTTAGAGGACTGTACGACGATGCCTTTGAAAAGTCCAGACAATAAGTAATTGAGGTATTTTAAAATCTAGTAAAATGAACAAAAATATTTATAAATATAAAAAATTGTTATTGTCTATTAGTGATAGACACTGATAGACTACTTTTAATTATCAATTATAGGCAGTGATAGATACTGATAGATTACTATTAGTTATCAGGGATAGACACTCATAGACACTGATATGATGTTTATCAATGTCTATCAGTGTCTATCTGTAACGACCCGACTCCCTAGGACTCATGCTAGGTCATTATTAAATGCATGCATGCATGGAAATTAAAACAACATTCTTTTCATAGTGAAATAAATGCTAAATAAATAAGGTAATTAAAAAGATTTGCATTAAATTCAGATATTTAAAATCCAAGGATAAGGTACCCATAAATCATAAGCGAAAACAAATAAATCTGAAAACAAAACATAACAGTAGTTTCAAATCTCAAAACTGAAAATTTAAAACATAAAAGAAATATTAAAGTATGAGCAAAAGCGTTTAAACTGGTCCTAGTGGCACAATCACAAATTGCGCTTGTCAATCACCGGTGCATCTCTACCCTTATCTAAAATAACAACATGAAAAAGGTTGAGTATAATATACTCAGTAAGTAACCCCACTACTAGGGTCAGACAGGCATCTATGTCCTTTAGATTCCTTCCTCTGGTGGAGCATAATTCCCCCTCTAATCCCCATAGGGCACATATCAACATGCAAAACTAACCTCTCATCCTACTGTAGTTAAGTGTACCCACTACCTCTAGTAAGTCTTGTAGGACCCACAATCTCTGGTGATCCCGAAAGAGACACCACCTCTAGTGAATCCCGAAGAAAACACAACCTCTGGTGAATCCCAAAGGATAACACTGTCTCTAGTGAATCTTGAAAGAAACACAACCTCTGGTTAATCCCGAAGGATAACACCACCTCTGCTGAATCCCGAAAGAAACACAACCTCTGGTGAATCCTGATTGATAACACCACCTCTAGTGAATCTCGAAGGAAATATAATCTCTGGTGAATCCCGAAGGATAACATCACTTCTGGTGATTCCCGAACGAATCACAAACTTTAGTGGGTAACTAACTAACAGTAAGGACGCTACTGCTACTACAACATCATAGCATGGCTTTATAACATACTCAGATTCTCAGATCAAACATAATCTCATAGGATAACCTATACTTGTCTCATGCCAGTATTCAAACATATTCTCATAGAATACACATACTCATCTCATGCTAGCGTTCAAACATAAAGAACATATACATGCTAGAAATCAAACACAATCTCATAGAATAACACGTACTCATCTCATGCTAGAGATCAAATATTTATATGCACATTTAATCCATCAGGTCCTCATATTGAAGAAGACATACGTCAATCATACCATCAATCAATCATGCTATTAATCAGTCATACTGTCCCTTATTAGCATACATCTAATGTCTGGCCTGTGGGCAGTTCCAGTAGTAAGATTACTTATCTCAGTCAAAAATCCACAGATGAAATCAAACAACCAAACCAAACAACAACTCTAAATAGCGGCCCTAACACGAGTACAACCATAAAATTTCAGTACAAACAACAACTGCAAAACCTCAGATCCAAAAACAAAAATACCCAAACGACATAACTCACAACGATTACCAAAATTGAAATGCCCAACAGCTTACCCAATGATGAAACCACTTCCAACTTCCTCGATGGCGCCCCTTTGACTTCCAAGCTTCTCCAAAACTCGACTTCAAAATCCAACCAAAGGCATGTAAAAAAGATAATGAATCACAACACCATGGCCAATACTTCTATTTGAGAAAAGAATCACCAACTTACCCAAATCCACAAGATCTGGTAAAACCCAATGATGGAAAACTTACCCAAAACAGATCTGACGGCAACCATGACGGCGGAAGGGGCTGGGCGGCATCGAACGAACGCGACTAGCTGATGGAGGTTTTGGCCGATGGCGAGCTGAAGAGAGATGGAAGAAATCTCGGGGGTCGCAACTAGTGCAGATGTTGGCGCGACGAGTCAAGTGACACGGCAGAGGAGACCGACTGGGAGACGGACGATGCGACAGGCCGAGTGGATCTGGCATGGATGCTCGTGAATGGAAGGCTTTTAGGTGAGACGGTAGAGGGGATCTGAACGATCGCTACTTGTTGACGAGATGGAGCTGACTTGCTCGCAAACGGTACCCCACGAACGATCGACAAACTGGTGCGGCTCGATCGGACACGCGTGGTGCCGGCTGGAGAAAAGGCATTCGGGCGAGGCTAGGGCACGAAGAAGAAGATAGGGGGGTCTCGAAAAAAGGGAAAATTAAAAGGAATTGTACTTTTAAAAACTATTTAGGAAAATATTGTTGTTTTCAAACTATTTGTAAAATATTGTTGTTTTAAATAAGTCGAGGGTTGAAAATTCGACCTAGATAGGTCGAATTTTGAACCCTCGACCTTCCTTTTTTTTTTTTAGGAAAATATTTGTGTTTTCAAACTATTTGTAAAAATATTGTTGTTTTAAATAAGTCGAGGTTGAAATTCGACCTAGATAGGTCGAATTTTGAACCCTCGACCTTCCTTTTTTTTTTTAGGAAAATATTGTTGTTTTTCAAACAAGATTTGGTCATCTCAGCAAGTTTGACTAAATAACGAGCTAATGAATCTCCTTCTTTTTACCATTGAACTTCCCAATCAAATTTGAGAGCGAAATTATGAGAGACAGCGAGATTTTGAGCGAGAGCAAGAGCGAGATTTTGATAGAGAGCGAGAATACCATACAAATTTCCCTTTTTTTCCTTTTTAATTATTACACATTCCACCTTCTTCTTTCTAATCCTTTCTTTTTTTTCTTTTTAATTTTCCATTTTATAAAAAAAAATTCTAAAAATATTTATTATTTTATTTAAAATCTAAAAAGAATAAATTAAAAAAAATAGGGGGAATGGAGGGGTCGGCCACTGGATTCATCGTCGCCTGTGAACCCGCGCCCACACAAATAAAATTTGTATGCACTGAACTAAACCCTTATACTAACTAGTAGTACAAGTAGCAAGTCTGAGGTCTTACGAATGAGAGTTGAATATCGATTACTCAAACATTGGAACTTGTAGGAAGTAACCAAAATGGGGGTGGGGGGTTGTGAAAAATTGTGAAATAAATTGCAAGAAAACAGGGTAATTATATTTTAGTTCATTCCTCATCAATTCTATCATAGACTAATCAAAAGATGCGTGAGAAAATTCGAATTAAAACTTAGCCTACTCGATTAGAATCCTACTCGATAGTCCATAAAATCAAGTTAATTAATAGAAAAGCGACAATCCTTAACTAATCAATCAATCAACATGCATTAAGATTCAAGGCTAGCCAATTAATTGATTTCCATCGTTTGACCAATTAACTGAGCGAGATTTATCCAAGTTATAAAGTAAATGCTTGCTAATTGGAATCCTAGATTAACACAACAAACTAACTTAACTCATGCTTCTAGGTGACAACTACCTAACGATTACAACTTAGTGCCAATCAAAGCAATAAATTAAACATGCATAGCTAATTTGTCAGATTATCCCATACACGAAAATTGAAGAATATGCTCAAGATAAAATCTCATATTTTCATAATAAAACTCACAGAATTACAATACGAGTCTCGGGAATTGAATCAGAACCAAACTAAGTTCTTACCCTTTAGCTAGATCAAAGAGCTAAAACGAGGCTGGAACAGAGCGACGATGCCCAAGATCGGGTGTACTCGACATGATGTAATCGACTGACCCAAATTGTTCTTTTATAAAACTACTGCAGGACCAACGTAAGGAAGAGCATTGCAATGCTATGGCGCATAATGGCCAAGCGTCAGGCAAGCGTCACAATGCTACCTTGAGTAGTGTTGCACCCACGTTGAGGCTGTACGTCTGTCAACCACGTAGCGTTGCAACGCTTTAGGGGAGCATTGCAACACTGCCTATTCTGCCATAGAGCGTTTTAGGGCACGTTTGATGAGCAGTGCGATGGTGGCATTGGAGCATCTTCAAAGCATTGTAATGCTTGGGGCAGTGTTGCAACGCTGCCCTGCATCCTAGCATTTTGTCTAATGGCTTTGAGCTAGCATTGGACTTAGGTTTAACGAGAGTGTTACAAAGCTTGGCAGGGTAGCATTCTTCATTCCTTCGTCATTTGATCAATTTAGCTCCTAACTTCGTCACTTTAGCGCCTTTTGTCTCGAATGCTTAATCCGACTGCTTTACATTCAAGTCCTACAAAATAATGAATTTAATCAAATTAAGTAGCTAAACAACCCTAAGCTAAGTGGAAGAAGATAGCACATTTCTAGTGCTATTAGGCAGTTATAACTCCCTCCCAAAACCATTTTTCAAAAATTAATTAAAATAAATTATTTACAAATATGTAATATATATTTATATGATAACTACTTTATCATATAATAGATATTAAACTATATGTTTTATCTAATATAGCACATAACCTATAGTTTAATATTGTATCGAATACAACATAACCTATAGTTTCATTATCTCAACAATGCATGATATTTAATATAAATTCTATTTATATTAAATTTAGTTACATGAATCCAATTGACATAATTAATATTTAAATCATATTCAAATATTTATTTCCTCTCAAATAATGTATCAAAAACATTATAGTACTTATATCATATATAATTAAGTAAAATTAATTATATCACATATAATTAATTCCCTCAAATAATTTGAACTACTTAAATTAATCCAAAATTGATTCTCATTAAATCTCTGTTGAGCTACAAAGGGGACCTCATGAACTTGTAGATTGAAGCTCCAGTGATACTTGAATAATAAACTCCTTTAATGAAATTATTCTACATCCATTAACTGACGAGCACTTCACTAAAGACCAATAGCTACACCCTTCACACTACAGATATGTTTCCGTGTCCATTGGATATAACAAGTCAACAGTGCAATGACCCTTCACAAATTGCTCGTAAGTACAGCTGGGCATTAATAGTTTGCCCCTATAGTTACATCTAACTTTTTAAGAGCCTTGATCCCTCTAATGAACAATAAGTCATAGTCCAACTATGACCAAACCCTTCTCGGACTAGAAGAGGGTGTGGCGCCACATTGTTCAAGCCTCGAAATCAGCCTTTAAATGAGTAATTTATCTACTTACCTCGACATTGGGGAAGGAGTGAATTTTGTCTTCTATAGCTGTGTTCCTAGCTTGCAAATCAGACGAATCCCCAAAATGCTAGGCTTATTAAGTCGGCGATCTGGCCATTCTCATCCATACAAATCAAAGGATCGCCTTCATAGGAAGAGTTGAACTCACAAAGGAGTCAGGTCATGTCACCTATGGTCATCTTGGTGAAATGTAAGTCTCTATTATGAACGGTGTTATATAATGAGACTAGTCATTTCATGGTTCGGTATTATACAAACCCCTTTGTATAGAATACCCCTGCTCACATGTCTCTACGTAAATGATTAGGATCAGATCATTTGTAGTACTTTACAATAGTTGTAACATCTACAAAGCAGGTGGTACTCGTAGTATAACTAGGATAAGGTATCCAACCTTATCCATCTACTACAGATCATTTAGGATATCACTTAAAGGTGATCCACCTATATGTTACTACATACATGTTTAAGCTACATATGATAACCTTGGATGTTAGTTTAATAGTTTATGGGTTTAATGCTATTGTGTGTCAAATAAAATATATCATATTTTATTAAACAGATCATTTATATATTACAATTACAAACTACAAAACCCTACAAGATTTAGGGCATCAACCTCAACAATCTCCCATTTCTCCTAATGCTAGTGGGGTGTACAATATATACAAGTCATATTAATATACATGTACACAAAGCAAAAAACTAGGGCATATCATGCGCCTAGTACAAAATCTCCCACTTGCCCTAGACTAGATGTGGCTTGTCCCGTAGACCCATACTCTGCAGTTGACCCTCAAACACCTTAGCCATGAGGGCCTTTGTAAATGGATCAACAACGTTATGCTCTAAAGCTATTTGTGTGATGATCACGTCCCTTCAATGCACAGTCTCGCAAATGAGATGATACTTTTCCTCTATGTGTTTCCCACACTTGTAACTCCGAGGCTTTCGGGAATTAACCACAACACCACTATTATCACAAGAAAGGGTGATGGGCTTTAACATTTCTAAAACCACTTCTAGATCAGTCCGAAATTTCCTAAGCCACACGGCTTCCTTAGTAGTTTCACAAACCGCTACGTACTCAGCTTCCGTAGTGGAGTTAATAATGCACCTCTGCTTGGTGCTCCATCAGACTACTGCACCTTCGTTATGAGTGAACACTGATTCTGAAGTGAATTTCCTAGAATCTTTATCAGTCTAAGAATTAGAGTCCGTGTATCCTGTAAGGATCAAATCCTTAGAACCATACACAAACATGTAGTCCCTCGTTCTTTGTAGATACTTGAGGATATTCTCAATGGTAGTCTAGCAATCAAATCCTGGTTTAGACTGATGTCTACTTACTATCCCCACCACATAGCAAATGTCGGGTCTAGTACATAACATCGCATACACTAGGCTGTCAACAGCCGATGCACTGGGGATCTGTGTTATTTCCTCAACTTCTTGACATGTCTTAAGACACTATTCCTTACACAATATAACTTCATGTCTAAAAGGGAGTAAACCCTTATTCGAGTTCTACATCGAAAATTTGACAAGCATTTTGTCAATGTATGATGCCTGGGCAAAACTAGCAATTTGTTCTTTTGATCTTCAAATATCTGAATGCCCAGAACAAATTGCACCTCTCTCAAATCTTTCATTTGGAATTGGGTCATTAGCTAATTCTTAATTTTAGTTAGTAGACCTACATCATTCCCAATGAGTAGGATATTGTCTACATACAGTACTAGAAAAGTTACTAAACTATTGATGATTCACTTGTAAGCACAAGGCTCATCATTATTTTGATCAAAGCCATATGATTTGATAGCAGTATAGAATCTTATATTCCAAGATCGAAAAGCTTGCTTCAATCCATAGATGGACCGATTAAGCTTGCAAACCTTTTGCTCTTGACGTTGCGTTATGAATCTCTCAAGCAGCTCCGTATAGATGATCTTTTCAAGATTGCCATTTAGAAAAGCAGGTTTGACATCAATTTTCCATATCTCATAGTCATAATATGAGGCAATGAACAAGAGGATCTGGATAGACTGTAACATGGCAACATGTAAGAAAGTCTTCTCATAACCGACTCCCTCTACTTGAGTATAACTCTTTGCCACAATTCTAGCCTTGAAGGGTTGCACCTTTCCATCAGCACCCCATTTTCTCTTGTAGATCCATTTACAACCTATAGGTTTTTGCCCATAATGTTGCTCTACATGATCTCAAAAAAGAATTGAAGTACATAGACTCCATTTCAAGATCCATAGTTTTGATCCATTCATCTTTGTCAACATCCTCCATTGCCTTCTTGTAAGGCAGTGGATCTTTAACATCTCCGTCAGCTACCATAGTTAGGATTTCTATTAAACCCATATAACAAACAGGTGGGTTCGCATCCCTCCCACTATGTCGAGGTTACCTCAATACTTGACGTGGATGTGATCTCCTAGATGAACCAACTTCAACAACTCTTGTTGAAGGTTGAGTTCTTCAACAACACTTGTTGAAGGTTCAATAGTTTCTTTGGAATGTTCATTCAACACAATCTTACTATGGGTCTTATGCTCCCTTATTTGGTCCTCTTATAAAAAAGTAGCGTTTTTCGATACAAAAACTTTATTTTCGTTAGCATCGTAGAAATAACCACCTCTCGTTCGTTTAAGGTATCCTACAAACAGGCACAATTTTGAACGAGGTTCCAATTTCTTAGGATTTTCCTCGAGCACATATGTTGGGCAACTTCAGATTCAGAAATGGCATAAACTATCTTTACGACTGATGACATGCAAAAATACACATCATCTTAGGCCTTTTATTCAAAATTATGAGGGCTGTTATGCATAATATGCGGAAATTATGTTAGGAATTCATGAGAAAATGAGTTTACGTCGTTCAGCGCCAAGAATCTCGGCTAACCTACTATTATGCGTTATTATGCGTTCAATTGTCTATCTTTGTAGCTAACGCAGGAATCGGACGCATACGCGGAAGCCGGGCTATCGCATAGATGACTGCATGCAGTGAAATTCTCCAAAGCAAACGGGAACGCATACGTTCAATGCATGGGTGTTGCGGTAATCAACTGCATGCGTCCATTGCATAGGAGTTGCGATCATCAAGTAATTGCGGTCATCGTGTAGAAGTTGCGGTAATCAAGTGAATGCGGTCATTTCAAGATTGCGACTACACGATGATAACCATGCTAGCAGGATTACTACAAGGTTGGTGGAATGGAAGCATCAACGCATATCTCTAGAAAATCAAAAGATGATATTGACATTTCACCTACCACGCCGTTAGCAGCCGAGATTCAGAAAAGGATCAATGCACCGCAAATGTCAAAATCAGAGCAGGTCCATTAATGTTGTCGGTGATCAAGCTCTATAAATAGAAGCCGATGAGTAGAATTTCAAAGGATCCAAGGTTTTCATCCAAGGTTTCCTACCTTTGGGTGGATCCTTGTGATCCAGACGAACGCATTAAAAGAAAGCTGAGAGTTCTTCATCTCCTTCATCCATTCCGAGTGATGATCGGACCCTTCGCTGGAGTTAGATCTCGCGAGAGTCAGCTCCACCGCCCATCCATGGCACCACCGACAGCCTTGACACACATCTGCTGGAAGCAAGACATTGCTTCCAACTGGTCATTTCATTTCCTCTTCTATTCTTATATTATATTGTATTACATTTTGGATTAAAAACATAATACATTGTGTGTTCAATGCATTTCTATGTTTCCTTCAATTCCATCTCCATCTCTCTTTGCTTAGCACCTTTAACATTCATTGCATCACATAGTGAGACTGTTAGAGTATCACATACTTAATAATGTGGATTAGAGATATGAAGCATGTAGCAAACCACCGGAAGGTGTTTGTTGTGCAAGTGTGTGAGAAAACCTTATTTGCTTAGTGTGAAGTTGTAGCAACGCCTATCTATAGGCAAACACAATGCTTGTCTACGAGTAAAGTCAGCAACAATTAACTACCCAGAAGGGTAAGTGATTGGTCACATTAAGCAATGTAAGCCAGTGTTCACTATAGATAGGAATAATCTTGCGTCAGCCAGGTTTATGTGATTACCTTGTCTTATGAGCGCATCATTCATCATTTAGGCATACTTGGAAGAGTAGTCTAAAATCCAAATCTAAGACTCGAGAGAGCGGATTGGAACGCATAAGCAAGAATGGGGAACTTAGGAATAAGCTCCGTTTGCTATTACATAGCGTATGCACCCTACGGAGAGGATATTGCATGCATCCAAGAAGTAGGATACGGTGGCGGTATGCAGTCATCTTGTTTATGTGTGAGAGCACATGAGCAGGAATAGAGACTTAGGAATAAGGCCTCTCGATACTTCGCATACACATCGCATACGTCCTAGATTTAGGCACGAGTGTGTGTAACATGATCGCATAGCTTGCGTTGGCTGAGGTTGCCCTTGCGGTCAAGCTTAGGGTTGCGATGAAGACATCCCCACATTTTATCTATTTTCCATCCATTTACTACGCGTCAACAGTTGCCATGTCTCTACCTCTCATTCATACTTCTCATTGCTTTGTCTGTTAGATAGGAGTAGGAGTAGTTATTAGCTTATACCCTCCATCATTCTTTTATTCATCCACCGTATACACATTACCGGATAGCATTTAGTTACAAGTCCCTGAGTTCGACCTCGGATCACCTGAGAAACTTTCGTTCGCGTTATACTTGGTGTGAGCGCAAGAAAACTTGTGACGGGAATGCATGGTCATTGCATACATTCATTAACGCATAGTTTCATTCTAATGCATGACCACCGACGCATGAGAATCAACGCATAACCTAGCATTGCGGCGCATAATTGCGTTTGCTAATTTTCGTCACCAACGACCATTCAATAATTCCAAAGGTTTTCTTGTAACACTCTTGGATGGAAAACAGTTCAAAATATAAATTGTAGTCTGTATTGCATAACCCCAAAATTAGTCAAGTAACAAAGCATAACTCATCATAGACTGAACAATGTCCAACAGGGTTCGATTTCTCCTTTCTGATACACCATTCTGCTGAGGTGTACTAGGTGCTCAGAGTTGGGATACTATTCCATGTTCTATCAAATAGTTCTGGAATGAAAGATCTAAAAGCTCTCCACCTCGATCAGATCGAAATATCTCAATTGTTTTATTTAATGCATTTTCAACTTCAACCTTAAACTCTTTGAACATTTCAAAAGCTTTAGACTTCTATTGCATTATATAAACATACCTATATTTAAAAAATCATCAGAAAAAGTGATGAATACTCAAATCCTTCTCTTGCCTTAACATTCATCGGACTATAGAAGTCTGAATGTACAAGTTCCAAGGCTCCTATGTGTTGGGTTATATGTCCTAAAATTTGCAGTTTGTAATATTAAACAAATTCTATTTGCAATAAAGATGTTATTGAGGTTTATTCAATAAATATGTTATTAAATATGTAAATTGAACTTGTAAAGCTTAAATCCAATAAACTAAGATCCATGGTTATTACATGAGCACTTGGACTTTATGTGCAGACATAAAAATGGAGCAAGTTCAAGTAAATAGTCAAAACGGTCTATAGTATATGAATAAGGATGGGTACTTTATTCTAGTAACGCTATCAGATGCGTCCCACTTTGTATTTAGTGCAAACGATGTAATTCTAAATCGTTCATATGAAGACATGCAAATGGAGGCGTCCTATGCAAAGAGCTTGTATAAGACCGAACGAAGAAATAAGTCACTCTTACTTTATAACGCGGTTAACTTTTAAGATTGACTATTACAAAGCGATGACCTGGGTAACTAGACTTAATCTTGAGCTAACTATGAACTTCTATTTATTCGAGTTATCCTTAGATTTGCATAGGTGAGGGTTGGCTCAACAACACCGACTCAATAAGCCTCCCATTTTAGGGGTAAGACTGGGTACATAGATGGGGACATAGGTGCAAGATGGAGTTCACTCCTACCTGCTTTTAGGGATAGTAGGTTATTCTATTAAGTACTAATTCCAGGTCTTGAACAAGTGGTCCCACCCTCTCATTGGCCCGAGAGGAACTTGGTTTGGTGATTGGATCACAAAACAATTGTTCATTAGAGGATCAGTGGGACTTAAGGAACAAGATATAATCTCGAGGGTATAATAGCTTTTGACCCCAACCACTATTGGAACAACTTGTGAAGGGTCAACTTACTAATTATGGTTAAATCAAGTGGATAGAAATATATCTACTGTGACGATAGTGCAACTACTGGGCTTTAGTGGAGTGACGTGGTAGTTAACGAATGTTTAATAATTCAGTTTAAAGAGTTTCTCCAATCAATCTTGGATTGTTGGAGCCTTTGATCTGTAGGTTCATTAGGTCCCCCTACTAACTCACGAACAAATTAAACCTTAGAATAGAGTGATGATTTTAATTTGAAACGTTCAAATTCAAATTAAGGGAATTAGTAGTTATATACGATATAAATACACGTTTAATTATTAACTTAAATGAAATTGGAGGACTGGATAATATTTAAATTTGATTTAAATATTAATTATATGAATATAGATTAATGATTTTGGAATTGGTGGTTGAACAATTTAATACTTGATATCAATTTTTTTAATTAATTAAAATTAGTTTTATTCAAAATTAATTAGTAGAATTAATTTTGTTAAAACTTAAATTGAATTGAATTAACTTTAGAATTTGAAATTTAATTTCAAATTAAAATTAATTTTATGTTTAATTTAAATCATAATCGAAAGAAAGTTGGTTTTCCCCACTTTCACTAATTTGTCTTCCACCTCCTTCTTGCTTCCAATTATTCAATTTGAGGTGTCAAATTTAGATGCAAAAGAGTTGCATGCTGACATTGATTAAAACCAGCAATATTAAGCTGAGAGAAACCCCATGCAATTTTGAATGCAGCTAAGGTTTTTGCTAGTTTGAAGAACAAGTGTTCTTCACCTAAAATACCAAAAACCAGTCCTCTCCTCTCAAAATTCCCTAAATCCTAGCTCATATTGGGTTCCACCACCTAATCTAAGATCCTAGAGAATAGAAGGGAAGATCAAGTGGTGAACTACAACACTGAGTGGAAATTCAAGCTCAATTTGAAGATAGAAGAGTTCTACAAAGGTATATTTCAGAAACCCTTTTTTTATCTAACGAACATGCTTACTTAGATGCTAAAATTATTGAATTAGAGTGCTTAATGATCCTATTTTCTTCTGCTAATTGCATGCTAACTCCATCATTTGTAGTAGAGCATGATTTAAGTACTGAATTCAGTTTAATTTTAGCTTGGTGGGTGATTTTCATAGGTTGTATGAAAATGGTTGCTGATATGGATAGTTTCAGTTTTAGTATTAAATTTTTCTTCAATTAAGTGTTAATTGTTGTAGTTGGTTCTTTGTTTATGGGCCTTAATTTGTGATTAAGTATCTATAAATTTGTTACAGTCAATAAAGTTGCAATTAGGTTATAATTGAAGAAAGAAGCAAGCAAAGTCAGTTGCAACAAAATTGGAATCGTACTACTGCCTCGACGCTGTTTATCATTCAACCCAAAACATGTGCGTGCGAGTAACCAGTTCGAGCGATTCAATTCATGGAGATCTGGTTCATCCCAATTTTGGCCAGTTCAACCCATTTTGAAGATTTGGAGGTCTAATTCAGGTGATTCGGGTCCGGTTCGGGTTAGTTCCTGAAGTCCATAAGTTATTTTAAGCTAGTTTTGATTATTATTGTAATAATTTAGGTTATTTGCTTGCTTGGAATGTCAAAACTGGTCCATATCAGTGTGTTTAATTATTTATGTATTATGAATGTATATTATAATAAAATAAATCTTGTATGTGCATATAGTATGCTATGTAGATTTAAAATCCGACCATAGGAAGCATGTAGCATGCATTGAAACTATGTTATAAAGAGTTATGATATATAGTATACATGTTTAGGGTTTCGAGTGTTTAATTTAAAGTGTTATATTAAATCATGAAATGCTTGACGTATGTTGGATGAAAAGCATGTCTAAAAAGTTTTATAAGTTGTTATAAAAATGGATTAGACATTTAAAATCCATAACAAAGATAAGATGCTTGCTCACCTAGGGTTAACAAATAACAACTTGTTTTAATAAGTTAAAATAGGTCATTGTCTTGTAAAATTTGGTTAAAAACTCAACCGATCTTTAATCTTGTCTAAGGCTGGAGATATTTAAGGTTACGGTTTATGAACACTTCCTACTTGAGGATTATAACCGAATAATCGAGTGTTGCTAACCTTGTTTTATGATCATGCGTGAGCAATGTGAAGTTTTAAAATTGGTTTATTACCTAGACATCGTAGGTTAAATCCAAATATAAATGCTATACTTTAGTGGGAATATACCTAAGTAAATTTATACTTTAGTGGGAATATAAATGTTATACTTTTGTGGGATATATCAACTAGACTTAGGTTGTTTTATTAGTCGGAATATACCTATGTAAATTTTTATCCAAAACAAATAGAACACTTTAGTGGGAGATTAATAACCTCTACAATATGTTATTCTTAGCTCTCACGTCCCTAACAGTTCATGTCGTGAGATTCATGCTCGGCTTCGTGTCACCCTGGGAGTGACATCCATTTGGAAAGTGTTTGCATGGGTCAATAGCAAGGTAAGTAGGGGAAGTAGCTCATAGTAAGTGGACGAAAGATATGTGTCAATGTGTCTTGTGATCTCTTCCATTAGTTTGGATCGTGAGATTCCTATGTTGCACCTACTTGTCGTTTTTAAGCGACATAAGCTAGTCGTTTTACGATGGCTATCCCCTCATAGGGTTGTATTATGGGATTCAGAACAACTCAAACTCCAGAAATGGATAGGATTTCTTAGGTCCATTCCCAACCTTGACTCTCCAATTCGATAGCATCATTGAGGCCGACCTCTGAGGTCTGAAAATGGAGGGTTATATTTACATGAGTTACTAAATGTTAGTAAGTTCATGACCGAAAATGGTAATTAAAGGACTATAAGAATAAGAGTTATTCTGGAGATAGTATTTAGTCAAGAGTTTCTTGCTTCAGTGAAGGAGTATTTGACTGCCCCTCGGTAGCATCAATTCAGACTCACTAAAGTATCGTTGCAAATAAAATAATGAAATTTAGGTACATTATTACTTTGCTTAAACATGGTTAGATATGAAAGCAATTTACTAATTAGAATTTATTTATAATTTCACATGACGACTTCTTAAAAATTGCATGCTTCCAATATGTTTTATGGTTTTAATTATTCAACAACGAAATTGAACATAAAAGTAATATTAGGGAATGATGATTTAGAATTTGTTTTAATAGAGGAATATCCTCAATATCTCAGTTCATCAGCAAACAAAAAAAAAAAAATTGGAATGTGTATGATAGATGGATTAACAAATGAAAAGGGTTGAATCCTTAACTTAGCAAATATATTTGATATAATTTCTAAGAAATTCAAGAACATGGCTTCTTGACGATATGTGCAAGCGTACGCAATCAAAGTAATAAATCCCAAATAGGGTATCATCCTCAGGGACCAGCACAAGCAGAAATTTTCTAACTTAGCTATCACAATTCTTCATCAATTTTATCCTGGCAATCAAAAGATGATTTTTATCTATAACTACGGATAACAAAAATTCAGTCACACACAAGAACAATTTAGAGCAAAACAATTCCAAGGTGTTGTTTCATTTAGGGAATACAATGAATATGACATGCAATTGATTGAAATTGTTAGATTGAGGCTATAAGTTCTAAACGTAGGAACCTCTCTCGAGCTCAAACCATCCTAATAACTACCTATCGGCTTGAATCTCTTCTATTGCTTGAATAGTTACAGCATTAAGACCCTTCAATTGCACCCCTCATTATTCTAAATTCACTCTCATGCAATTTCGAATAAAAATTTAAATTATTGTGTCAAGCGAATTAAATTCTCTCGAGAGACATCTAATAACTTAAGTTCATTCAATTAGTGGCCAGTTAATCAAAAGCATTAAGCACAAACAAATTAGAAATCTATGCAAAATCAATCAATTGTAAATTCAAATACTCAGAGTAACATCCCTAAAATCCACAAATACCCTAGAAAAAAGAGTTTAGCCACACATGATTTGAATAATAGTATTCAACAAACAAATAATCATTATAGTGAAAAATAAATTAACAAAGAAGAATGATCCCCCCTCAATAGGTTTGAATCCCAATCACGATATTCTTGACTCTCGCCACGAATATCGGATTGTTCTTCAACAAAATTACATGATCACGATCAATTCAGAATCACTCTTAGATCAACTCTCAATTGAAATCTCGAGTCTTCAACCAAAAACGATCAGAATTGCTCTGTTTCAGCTCTTATACGGACTACAATTTAGGTATCTATCAAAGTTGGCTCTCTATTTTCCTCCTCTCTAGACCTGGCAGCGAAACGTTGTTATTTATAATATGCTTGTTCGGTGTAAAATAGGTATCGTTAATTCTATCTACCCAAAACAAGTGAAATTTATTGAACTCTAACTACAACTAGAACTAACACGTAGTAATAGCGGAAGTAAGAGGTCGATCCCAAGAGAACCACAAGTAATTGGCCTAAAAATTGACTATTTGAATTCCTAAATACAAAAGATTAAATGAGGGATTTGTTTGTTTTAAGAACTAACAGAAACTAACTAAGCAAAAGGCAAGAATTGATATAGGAAATTTATTGATGAGAGAAATAAAGAAGAGATTGTGAGATAAAATTCAATGGAAATGAAATCTTGGGGATTTTATATAACTAGACAATTCTATCATTGACTTAATAAGAAATCATGCAATTAAATTATTCAATAGTTCATTAAGAATAAATTCCTAATGCCCTGATTAGCTAATTTAACAATCAACCCTAATCTAAGTCTTAATTTCTTCCTAAAGAAATTTCACAACTACCCTAAATTGCATTGAACTCATAAGTTTTCTTAACTATTCCAATCTTGATATCAAAAGACTGAAAATTCAAGATTGATTACATGAATGTTATGAATTAATAGATTCTTTAAAGAAAAGAGGAAAAGAAGTCCACATTTTCTATCAAGACTACTAATTTTTGCAACTACAAGTACAGATTTGTTATAGAACCATGTAATTTTTACATACAAAAATTGATTAATCTTGATTCTTCATTTCATTATTAATCAATTTTATTTTAAATCTCAGCAAGAACATTCAAAAGAAAGTAATTATATGAAAGAAAATTCAAGAAAAGTCTCAAGAAAATTCCTAATTACATAGTACACCAAGAACAAGATTTACCCACTCATGGAGATTGAAGTTCTTTAAGCATTCCAATGATAGTTGCATGTTGATACAAGTCTGAGTATAAATCGACTCAATCTCACAGAAAATTACAAGAATTGCTCTTGGAAATCGAAATCTCTCTAAAAAAAATGGGTTTTTCTATTTCTAAGTTTTTCTCTCTAGAGAATGATGGATTTTCTAAAATGATATCTCTCCATCTTCGCTGAAGAACTAAACTCATTTATACTAGCAGGAAATCGTCGTGAAGCATGCGGATGGATCGCGTCAAAATTTGGAAAGAAGAACGAATGCATCGAGTTTTTCTATTTAATACTTGCTCCACGACACTCGACAGTCAATACTCGATCCTCAACACTCTGGATATTCTTTACTCAATTGCTTTAACTGGATGGAAAATGGATCAGACGAAACTCGATGACTTGATTGAAGATGGTTGAATACTCGATAGTCTTTATTGAATGCTATTAGTATTCTGCTAAATCTCAACGGTCGATGATCCAACAGCCTTACTCGATGCTCACTTGGGTGTTTACTCGATTCTCTCTAATTTGTTGATTTTCCTGGTCATTTTTATCTTTTTGGCACAATTTTCTTGTAATGACCCAAAATGCTTTGGAGATTGTTTAATCCTAGAAAATTAGCAAGTAAAGAAAATAATAAACACAATTATGGGGGACCTAACATAGAAAATATACATCCTTTAAAAACCTAACAATGCTCGTAGCATTGCAACGGTGCCCTGTTTCAAATTGCTCTTGGGTCTGCAGTGTTAGGGAGCCGCATTGCAATGCTCTTCAAACGCTTGCTCCCCCCTAAATTTTCCTCTTTTATTATTCTTGGGTCCTTGGTTTTTTCCTAATTTCATGGTCAACTGGTAATTGCTCAAAATTAGAGTTTTACCCTGGGTTTTTTTTATCCTTTTTGCACAAATTGCTTCTGATGCTTAGTTTCCTGAAATTATGCAGTAAACCACATCAAACAAAAACAAATTAGCAATATTAGTTATAAATTTGAAGGTAATAAGAGCACTTTTTAGATGCTTTTCACCACCACAAACTTAAAACTTTGCAAATATCGAGCAAAGAAAATAAGGAAACAAAAAGTTGGAGAAATAATGAGTACTGAAATGAAAAAGGTTCAAGGCATGCATTCTCTTATTTCAGTTTCATCAGCTTCTCAACATATACAATGCTCATCCACAGAAAAATTTAGACATATCCTAATCGTTGAGAGTTTCTGAAGCCAAAACTTTTTATCCTCTCTCTGTGTGTGTGACTCCTCCTTTAATTCAAAACTCAAAAACTAACTTAAGATTTAATTAAGCTTCATCAGTTTTCCTCCAATCTAGCTCAAGCACCAATTGCCAAGCATCACCACACTCAAGGAAGTAATATGTCCACTAAGGTGCCTTACTTCTCTCTCTCTCTCTCTCTCTCTTTTTTAAACAACAAAAGGGTCCTAAACTTGTATCGTGTTACTTAGGGGCACTAGCTTTCACACATCCACTGTAGGGAACTATACCTAGTCAATTCCCAGGTGTTCTAACTGATCATAGCAAAGGCAGCTATTTTTACCCCCCATCCATGCATACACATTATAAGTTTAAAAATAATAAAAAGATATTTCTTTCAAACGTGTGAGTGCACAGTCTATATATATATCTCAATGGCAATACCAATATTTTTTTCTTTCCTCTTAGTCTAACATTACAAACCATCATGCAAGACACTCTCTAACCAGTGGGACCTTTCGAGGTGACAACAAAATTGACATAAATTAATGCTTTGTTCAGTTAGAGATTCTAAATTAATGTGGTTCGTGCTCAAGATAATAGATGATACAAAAAGGGATTCAGAACAAAGAACACTCAAGACAAGACTATGTTATCCAACTACTTCAAAACATGGCATACATCATGAGTGACTCATCATCCATTATAGTAAAACAAAGCAACCAAAGAACACGATTCAATCAGTATCAAAATTCTTCCAAACCAAAATGAACTCTTTTTCAAAATTTTAATAATTTTTCAAATTTTCCTAAAAATCAAGAATAACATGCATAAAACAATCAACTCAAAACAACAAGCATAAAGCACAAAATTCAAGCACAAAGTACGCCTTCAACCCCAAACATAAAAAAGATGCATTCTCCCTAATGCATAATATCTAAAACAATCACACAAGAGACGAGTAATACAAGCATGGGTAATAAGTAGGGATTCGCGATTTTGGATGGCGAACTGGTGCTTGAAAACACTTGAGGATCATCTCCAACCTGAGGATCAAAACAAAATACTCATGAGGTGGTTCTCTATCCTAAAAAAAATCAAATAAAAAATGAAATAAAACTGAAATAAAACTGGAACACTTGGGTTTCCTCACAAGAAGCTCTTAGTTTATTGTCCTTAGCTAGACCAGGACAAATTGAGACAACTTTGAAGGTGGCTTCATCATTCCATGCATAGCAACACTTGAAATATATAATTTTATCTTGCACTGACATTCACATAAAAAAATTAGTTGAACAACAATTATCAAAAAAAGCATATTCTTCTCTCCCTTCATCCACCAGTTCAATATCTCTCTTACGAATATAATCGAGAAAATTTACTCTTCTTACCTCTTCATCGTTCACCCAAAGTGTAAGCTTGCCATCATAAACATCAGTCAAAGGTCTGCCTGTGGCTAGGAATGGTCATCCAAGGATGATGAAAATTTCAGCATCTTCTTCCATGTCTAGGACCACAAAATCTGCAGGGAAGGTGAAATCGCCGACTTTAACCAGAACATCTTCTAGTACACCACGAGGGTAAGTGAGGGAATGATCTGAAAACTGGAATCAGATCGTCGTCGATTGTACCTCTTCTATGTCTAGTTTCCTATACAAAGATAAAGGCATCAGATTAATTGAGGCACCTAAATCACATAAGGCCTTATTTATGATGGAGTAAATTAACATGCAGCAGAGAAAATCATAATCAATAAGCATTCTAGTCCAAGCGGACCCACTTAAAATCTTTACTAAACTATGACCGGCCATAATTACACTTAATTTGAGTTTAAAACATGCCTTAGAATAACTAATTCATAAGAGGGTTTGTTGATCGCAATACCTTTGATGAAATTTCTTCACAACCAGCTGAGCTCCACGAAAAGATTCTTCAATCTACAAGTACACCACCATGAAGATCTTCACTACTATTCTTTTGCAAGGATTATGCGGTGGAAACACTAAATTGAGCTGATTTTGATAAAAACTGAAGAGGGTTTGGAGAGGGTTTCGAATTATGCAGTTGTCTTGTAGAAATTTTGAATGCTTGCTCATGATTCAGCCCAACACTCTAATTTATAAAGCTTTCATCATGCAATCTCAAAGCTTGCATGCAGGCCAACTTCTTCTTCATGAATTGAGTGGAATTGGATGAATAAGGTGCTTGCATCCATAGTGAAGATTTCCAACTTTTGGAAATTTCCATTTTGTGTTTTCAAAATTTGTTTCAAAAATTGATTTCTAAAATCAATTTACAAATAAACTAATTTATTTGTTTATTAGATTTATAAAGATTAATTCAATTAATTAATTTTAAATAAAACTAATTAATTAAACATTTTAATTAATTTTGTTAATTTAATATCTAATATTAAATTACTAAAATACAAATTTCACTATAATGAATTTAATTTCATGTAATTAATATTTAGATCATAGTTTAAACATTAACCGATTTTCCAATTTTGTTTAATTTTGATAAAATTAAACATTTCAGTTGTATCGAATACGATTAATAGAAACCATAATTGAATTTTAATATTTTAAATTCTAAACCCTAATTTGAAATCTCATTAAGATTACTCAATTTACTAATCCAAATTACGAGCTAGTAGAGTGACCTTATGTACTCTCCTCACTATAGATATATTTTTGTCCATTTCAACCATAATTGGTATGTCAATCCTTCACAGGTTGTTCATATTTACAGTTGGGTCAAAGATTATCGTTTTACCTCTGTAAATACATCTTGCTCCTTAAGCTTTCACTGATCCTTCATTCAAGATTTGATTTATAGTCCAACTTATACATCATAAACCTCTCTTCCATGAGAGGGGTGGGGCCCCGTTGTTCAAGACAAGGCATCAACGCTTAAGAGAACAACCAATCTGCTAACTGAAAATCGAGTAGGAATGAATTCCATATTGCAAACCCATGTCCCCAGCTATCTATCTGGTCTTATCCCCAAAATGACACGACCTTAATCTTGAGTGTTTTGGGAACTCCTGCCTTTGAGGTCGGTTCTTTGATTAGAATGGGTGAGAGTGGCCAGATTGCCAACTTAACATGCCTACCTTTTTGGAGACTTATCTGATTTGGGAGCTGGGAACTCAATACACAAGATGGAATTCACTCTTTCACTAAAGTAGGGGTAAGTAGATAAATTGCTCTCTTAAGGGCTAATTTCGGGGCTTCAACATAGTGGCCATAGCTTCTCTTTGGAAGAGAGGACTTAGCCATAGTAGGACTATGACATATGTTCATTAGAGGATTCAGTGGTCCTTAAGGAATTAGATGTAACTATAGGGACATAATGGTTATTGGCTGAGCTGTACTTACAGCGATATGTGAAAAGTTGTCACACTGTTGACTGATTAAGATGGACACATAATATATCTGTGGTAAGGAGAGTTCAGTTGTCGATCTTTAGTGTAGTGTCTGGCAGTTAACTGATGGTGGATCCCATGACTAAAGAGTTTAGTCAGTTATTCACGCACTGTTGAAGCTTTAAGCTACAAGTCCATAAAGTCAACTTGGTAGCTCAATGAATTTAAGTTGAGGATCAGTTCTTGGTGTTGATTTGAAATGTTCAAGTTGACAAGAGATAATTCTATTATATATGATATGATCGATATGATGTATGAGATACATCAAGTGGAGGATTAATGTAAATGAGATTTACATTAAGTGCCTGTTGAAGGTAGAAATGCATGTGATGCTTAGATGATGTGATACTACTTCTAAATATGCATTCATTATGAATGTTCTTGTAGTATGTTGTGTGTTGTCACAAGTTTCCTTGCATTGGAGCCAAGTATAATAAAGTGTTGTGTACAAGTACATAAAATTGCGGTAAAGTAAAGGAAAGCAGTAAAAATGTGATAATAAAATAAAGTGCAGTAAACCTAAGCTAAGATGATACAAGATACAGGTTTCATGTTACAAGATGTTAGGGTCCAAGTTGGTTGTAAAGATTATGCAAAGATCGTGTAATACGGTGGCAAGTCTGGTGTACAAAGCATAAAGAGAAAGATAACTAATATAAACATCGCAAGTTCTTAATTGTGTTAAAGCTATAAGTACGGTTCTGGTTTTCCCTTGGCGTACACCTTTCAGTGATTGGCCGCGTTCCCACATGTTTATGGTAAAACAGAGACAAACGTAATGAATGCAAGGTTGCTTCCATCTCTGGAAGTACTACTCGCTTTAGTTAACACATTCTTCTAACATTCTCTCGATAGATCAAAATGGCATCTTCACTTCTACTCTCACATGTGAAGATGCCGTCTAGCATGCCTTAGCTAAACGCATTTATCTCTTAAACACAGATTAAGTTACTCGTTTAATCCATATTAACTACTAGGGGATTAAGAAGACATCATAGAGAAAGTGATTAATGGGGGAACAGAAATAGACAGAGAATGGAATATGACAATGATCGCGACATTCAATATTTCTATTATTTGTGAATGAAGAGATAAAGAAGATGAAATACAATGATGAAAAGAGTTAAGAACAAATACAAACAAGCACCAAAGTCTCAGGCTTGCTAAACCGGTAGCAAGGATCTGAACATAAAGCTTCACGTTGGGGATCTGGCAAAATAACACTGAGACTTACCCCTCGGCCTTGTCTCTTCTTCTTCTTGGATTTCTTCAGTTTACACTCAGCTTAGCCTTTCTCTCAACAATCTAGTAGCAATTAGCCCCATATCAAGTAGCATATTTTCTCTGAATTCTATGGGGTATTTATAGGTGAAGATCTTTGACTCTGGCCTTGTGGTCCCCACTTTTTGTTATGGAAATTCCGAAGATGGAGGAATAATTATTCCTTCTGTTATGCAATCAGACCGTCAAATCTGCACAACCGTTAGTTGTACACGTGTCACAATCCTTCGCTTTTGTGTTGCTCAGCTGCATCTTTCGATCGTGTGTTCGAATGCGGTGTTGTTTGTATTACCGCATGCGGTTGAAGTACAGCTCTAGATCGACTGTCGCATTGCGCCATCATTGCGGTAATCGTTTCTTCATTGTTGATTGACGGGCGTAATGTGACAGAGATGCGTTGATCAATTCATCTTGAGCCTTAATCGCAAGCGGTGACTTGGTTTCCTGCAAAATAGAGTAGAAATCTCTCCTTTTCTTCCATCTTTATGATGTTAGTGGGTGTAATTGCGATAGTTTATAATTATTGTATTTCTGAGTTAATTTTCATACAATCTACGCATGTTCACTATTTTTTGGCCGCAATATCTAGATAAGGTGGCATAAATAACTTATATTTCTACAAGTTATCACACCCCCAAATTTAGATATATGCTTGTCCTCAAGCATATCTTCTATTAAGGCAATAATGCTCAATTCCTACCTTATATTTTTGCGACGATTGGTTGCTCCGAATGTTACACTTAGGCACATTACTTGACATCGCAATTTCCTTCTATCCTTGCTAGTTCTTAACAAAGCCCTAGTTTCTTCTTCTATATAAAAAAATTCTGCTCAAAGATGCTTTTCTAGTTTTCAAAATAGAATTTTTATCTTTTCTTTGTCAAAACAACTTGATATATCTATATGCGGTGAGCAAAACTTTGCGTCATTTACTTAGAGACAGTTGATCATGGTTACACTCTTTGTTTTGGCTTGTCCCCACGGGGGTCATGCGAACATCCAACTACGGTTATGTGCCAGTTTCAACTTTAACTTATGATAATCAGAAGAGTTGTCCCTTGCACTCTTTTTATTTTTCTCTTTTTGTTTATACTACATTGTTCTTGGAAACCCACCTTCGTTTTGGCTTGCTCCTACGGGTGTCATACGAACATCCAACTATGAGCAGGCTCCTTTCACAACTAAACTCTTATCAGGTTGGGAATATTTTTTAGGTTTTCCCTTGCGGTGACATTGGACTTTTGCAAATTTTTCTTTTTTTTTTTTTTTAACAAAAAATGAACGCATTTTCTTAAATACTGCATATTCTTGATCTCATCTACTCAGACCTTCCCCACCCCCAAATTTAAAGATGAGCAAGGTCCTCATTGTGTTGTTTGGTTAGACTAGACAAACACTTAGAAGAAAATTTCAAAAAGAAGGTTTGAGTAGAACTTTGAAAGATAAAAGGTAAAGTATTGCTAAACTAAGAATTAACTAAGTGTTAGTCAGAATTTACAAAGTATGGGAAATGTTTCTAAGTATAATCATATAATACATCATAGCAACGCAATGAAGATTGTAAAAATAGAGGATTAAGAACATCGAAAATAATTGACAAAGGATGATAAAGAAAAAGGCACAGGCAAAAAGGAGTGAATATGTACTCCATTGTATTGAATATTAACAAAGTATACAAATAAGTATAAATGAATGCAATACAAAAAAGATTTCGCTATACAAGAGTCAAAGAATTTGAGAGAATTAAGCTTTTCTTTCAAATTTGATTCATAAGGGCGCACGATTAAAATTCACACCATGCTTCCAATAAACGCAGATACATTTTTGCTGAGGACGGGCAACAACGCATACATCCCCGCAACACACCCCTTAACTAAATACATTTCTGGAGGATGCCTCAACATAGTGTATTTAGCTAAGAACGGGAAAAGGACATATACGAGCGCAACACACCCCTCATCGCAATGCATTTGGGTGTATTGGATGCAAGGTGTGTCTTATTACTACTCACTACACCCATCATCTCGTTACATACCAGTTTATATTCTTTTATTTTTAATTCATAAAAAATGCAAGTCGAAAGGACTTTGCGGTGATTCATCCAATCATTCACAAAAATTATACGACCGGCGCTACTAAATTAAAGGAATGGAAATACATGCGAAATTAAATTTGAAGTAAATACAAAATGCCTTAAAAACTAATCCTAATAGACAGTAAATAACGGAATTTAGAAAGCGGTAAAAGAAAGCTGTAAAGAAAGCAAGTAAACATAGATAGGGATGCTGATTGAAAGAAGTTCTAAGAATTACCGCAATCGCTTCCCCTACAAGCGGTTTAATCCTGTTTGCCCAAGTCAATGGTGTCCATGCGTCGCTCGAAGTCGCCTCCATAGTAGGGCTTAATCCATTGACCATTGACTTGAAATGCGCCGTTCCTGTCTAAAGTTGTTAGTTCCACTGCGCCGTGAGGAAAGATTGTCTTGATTCAGAATGGCCCAAACCAGGGAGACTTCAACTTTCCTGGGAACAATCGCAAACGTGCGTTAAATAATAATACTTGTTGACCTTCAGTGAATGTCTGGTCGTTTATGCGGTCGTCATGCCATTTCTTGGTTTTCTCCTTATATATCTTGGCATTTTCGTAAGCGTCCCTTCGCCATTCGACCAGCTGGTTCAGTTGTAGCTTCTGGACTTTCCCCGCACTTGCTAAATCAATCTTTAGCTTTTTGCATGCCCACATTACCTTATGTTCCAACTCGAGCGGGAGATGACAAGCCTTTCCAAAGACTAAGGCGTACGGAGACATGCCAATTGGTGTTTTATAGGTAATCATGTATGCCTACAGTGCTTCATCAAGCTTGGGTGACCAATCCGTCCTGGAAGTATTGACTACTTCTCCAAGATAGTTTTGATTTCCTCAAACATCAATTGGGCCCATGAAGTCAATTCCCCAAACATCAAACAATTCAACCTCTAAGATTGACGTCAATGGCATTTCATTCCTTTTAGACATATTCCCTGTTCTCTAACATTTGTCGCATTGCACAACATGGGCATGGGCAACCCTAAACAGTGTTGGCCAGAATTAGCCACACTGTAGAACCTTTGTTGCGGTCTGCTGCCCCCAAAATGTCCTCCATATGGGGACTCATGACAAAGCTCTAAAATGTGCTTGGCTTCGTGCTCAGGAATGCATTGACGTAATATATGATCAGGTATAAGTCGATATAGGAATGGATAGTCCCAGAAATAAAATTTGGCATCATGTCTTAGCTTCTTCTTTTGCTGGTACATATAGTCATCTGGTATTTGACCGCAAACGATGAAATTTACTATATTCGCATACCAGGGAACATTAATGTCTACTGCCATCAGTAGCTCATCGGGGAATCTTTCCTCAATATCTTTTTCTGTCCCTTGAACCTCGCAATTCTCCAATCTTGACAAATGATCTGTGACTTGGTTCTCAGTTCCCTTCCAGTCTTTGATCTCTAGGTCAAACTCTTGTAGAAGCAACACCCACCGTATAAGCCTCGATTTTTCATCCTTCTTCGTCATCAAATACTTGATCACAGAGTGATCCGTATACACCACAACATTTTTTCCGATTAAGTACTGTCGAAATTTCTCCAGTGCAAACACCACCATGAGCATTTCCTTCTCTGTGGTTGTATAGTTCTCCTACGCATCATTCATCGTTTTACTTGCATAATAAATAGGATGCAATACCTTATCCTTGCGCTAACTCGAAACTGCACCCACAACGTATCTGCTAGTATCGCACATCAACGCAAATGGTTGCGTTCAATCTGGCGCAATCAAAATGGGTGCGAAGATGAGCGTATCTTTCAATGTGTTGAATGCTTGGGTGCATGCGTCATCAAAATTATATTCTCGATCAGCTTCGAGCAATGCACTTAGGGGCCTTGTGATCTGGGAGAAGTTACGAATAAATCTTCTATAAAACCCAGCGTGTCCCAGAAAGCTCCTAAGTGTTTTTACGTTCACTGGTGGGGTAACTTGGAAATTGCGTCGATCTTTGCCTGATCAACTTCCAATCCTGCCTTAGAGATTTTGTGACCCAAAACTATTTATTCTTCCACCATAAAGTGGCATTTTTCCCTATTCAAAACAAGATTTATTGCCACGCATCTCTTCCAGACCTTTTCAAGGTTAGACAAACAGGAGTCATAATTATTGCCGAAAACTGAGAAATCATCCATGAATACCTTGACTGACTCCTCTAAGTAATCTGAGAATATTTCCATCATGCATCGTTGAAAAGTGCTTGGTGCATTGCGGAGTCCAAATGACATGCGTCGGAATGCAAACGTGTCAAATGGGCACGTGAAGGTTGTCTTATCTTGATCCTCCGGCGCAATTGCTATTTGGTTATACCCTGAATAGCCATCAAGAAAATAAAAGAATTCGTTCCCCGCAAGTCTGTCTAACATCTGATCAATGAACGGGAGTGGGAAGTGGTCCTTTTTAGTGGCCAAATTCAGCTTGCGATAATCCATACAAATTCTCCACCCCGTAGTCGTTCTTGTGGGAATTAATTCATTCTTGTCATTAGGGACGACTGTCATCCCCCCTTTCTTCGAAACACACTACACTGGGCTCACCCAGCTACTATCAGATATCAGGTAGATGACACCTGCGTCCAGCCACTTCACTATTTCTTTCTTCACGACCTCCCTCATTGCAGGGTTCAAGCGACGTTGCCTTTCTACTGATCCAGTCTTTCCTTCTTCCAGATGAATCTTGTGTATACAATACGAGGGACTGATTCCTTGAATGTCTGCCAAGGTCCATCCTAAGGCCTTTGCATTATTTCTTAGGATCTGTATGAGCACATCTTCATTCTCCTTACTCAGCGATGAAGAAATGATAACCGGTAACGTGTCGTTACTTCCTAAGTAAGCATACTTAAGGTGCACGAGCAACGGCTTTAACTCTAGCACAAGTGGTTCTTCCAAAGATGGCTTAATGCATTGTGATGTCCGTTTAGATAACTCGAGCGGTTCAAAATTTGATTCAACATGAATTGCGGTGCAGTACTCCTCCAACATTACGCAGATTTCAAAATCCTCTTCCTTCAACTCCTTTAAAGGTTCGTGCCAATGTTCTTCCCGTAGTTCTTCAATATATCGGTAGTTCTCTACATCACCTGGGTACTTCAATGCGTTGAACATGTTGAATTTTACTTCCTGATCGTCGACCCTGATGGTCAATTCTCCCTTTTGCACATTGATCAGCGCTCGCCCTGCTGCGAGAAATGGACAACCCAAGATGATAGGGATTTCTCTACCGGCTTCGTAATCGAATATGACAAAGTCTGTCGGGAAGATAAACTTGTCCACTTGCACAAGAACATCTTCTATCTTGCCATCAGGAAGTTTTATTGATCTACCAGCCAGCTATAATGTGATCGTGGTTGGTCTTGCTTCGCCGATGTCCAGCTTCTTAAAAATCAACAAGGGCATCAGATTTATGCTTGCCCCTAAATCGCACAGTGCATTCCCAACCATCTTCCCTCCTATCGTGCAGGGCAATGTAAAACTCCCAGTGTCTTTCATTTTAGTGGGGAGATTATTTTGAAACAAAGCGCTGCACTCATAACTCCCAGGGTCCTTCATCAGATTAACGTAGCTGTTTCATTTTCCTTGATCTTTCTTTTATTGGCCAGAATATCCTTGAGAAATTTTACATAACTCGGCATCTGCTCTAGTGCTTCTATCAAGGGAATGTTAATGTGTAGCTGTCTGAGAACATCTAGAAACCTCTGAAATTGCTTGCAATTGTCTTTCTTCTTTAGCCTGGACAGGAAAGGTGGAGGATCCCGCCGTATTTCTTGTTCACTTGGCTGTTTGGTGAGGTCCTATACTTGCTGTGGTTCATTAGCTGGAGATTGCATTGTTTTAGAATTCATGTCTTGAGGAGCTACATCTTTTGTAGATGAACTTACTTCTGAACTAGTACTTTTTCCATTATTAGTTGACTGGTCATCATCAACAGCCGAATCTACTGGTGCTGTTGCCACATCTGGTACTTTTGGCATAGGGGCTGTTGTTCTACCACTCCTTAATGTCACTGCATGACATTGTTCTTTACCTCGCTGCCCTGATGCTGTCTCTTATACACATCTAGATGTGTATAAGAGACAGGACTGGTGTTGTTGTTTCAGCTGGTACTTTTGGCATAGGGGCTGTTGTTCTGCCACTCCTTAATGTCACTGCATGACATTGTTCCTTTCCTCTTGGCCCCTGTGCTTTTGAACTGCTATGCTTCATACCAGGCACTTTCTTCTTTAATTCCCTCGTAAGCTGATCTATCTGCTCTTCTAATTCTTTAAGAGAGTTAGCTTGTGATTGACGCATCACCTGTCTCTTATACACATCTAGATGTGTATAAGAGACAGGTATATATACGGGTTGTTGATTCCATGGGAAGACTTCTACTGGATGTCCCTCTCCCCATTGAGTGCAATCCATTGCAGCCACGTGAGTCACCGCATTAACATGCGCTGATCCTTGAGAGAGAGATCTCTGTTGGTTAGCCACCGTCTGGAGAAGTGAGGTCATTGTGGTCATCTGATCGACCAGTGTGCTCATTGTATCCGTTGACACATCGACACTTTCTACTCTTTCTTGCTCCCAACCTCTTACCTCGAGTCCAGTATCAACCCACTCTTCAGAATGTCACGAGATGCGATCCAATATGTTCTTTGCTTCCGTATATGACTTATTCATTAATCCTCCTTCTGCGGAGGCATCGGCAACTGCTTTGTTGATTGGTCTAAGCCATTGTAAAAGGTTTCCATCAAAATACTATCAGGAATCTCGATATGTAGACAACTGTTCACTAACTGTCAGAATCGCACCTAGGCGATGCTCAAGGATTCGTAACCCTTTTGTTCGAAATTCAAAATATCCTTCCGCCTTTTTGCGTTGACGTACAGAGGAAAGAATCTGTTCATGAACCTATCAACCAACTGCTCCCAAAAAATAATCTCATCTGGCTCTAACGACTGAGCCCACTTTTTCCTTCATCCTGCAATGTGTACGGGAATAGATATAGTTTAAGCCCTTCTTAAGTTACACCAGGCATGGAGAATGCGCTGCACATGTCTACAAAATTTGTCAAATGAGCGTGTGGGTCTTCTCCCTGTAATCCCCCAAATTGTCCCACATTTGGAATCATCTGCAGCATAATAGGTTTTATCTCAAAGCTTACATTCCCCTTAACCATGGGTCTTGAAATTCCTAGTGAGAAATTATAAAAATCTAGCGCCACATAATCCCTCATAGGGATATTATGGTCAACCGCAAGAAAAACTGGATCTTGCGCTGGTAAATTTCCTATTTGGTTTCCTGTGGGTGCCATGTCTTCGTTAGCCATGCTTCTTCACCAATTAATTTGGCCCTGATGAACTCTTGCGCGAATAGTACACTTGATCTCTGGGTTCGCTTAGAATTACCATATCACTCCAGCACACATAAGCCGGCAGACTGCTCTCCGCATTGAACAGTCAGTACGAAGAGATCTGTCCTGCACATACCACAAAAATATTCAACATTAGCCGTTAATAGTCTCCGGCAATGGCGCCATAAACTTGTTAAACGCAGAAATGCATGCGATGCTTAGATGATGTGATACTACTTCTAGATATGCATTAATTATGAATGTTCTTGTAGTATAATGTGTGTTGTCACAAGTTTCCTTGCGTTGGAACCAAGTATAATTCCACCACAAGTTTCTTGGTGTGATCCGAGGTCGAACACAGGGACTGTTTGAGGTTATTGCGATATGTTTGTGATACATGCAACCAGGTTTTTCAATTTAATAAAGTGTTGTGTACAAGTATATAAAATTGCAGTAAAGTAAAGGAAAGTAGTAAAAATGCGATAATAAAATAAAGTGCAGTAAACCTAAGCTAAGATGATACAAGATACAGGTTTCATGATACAAGATGCTAGGGTCTAGGCTACCTGTGAAGATTATGCAAAGATCGTGTAATGCGGTGGCAAGTCTTATGTACAAAGCATAAAGAGAAAGATAACTAATATAAACATCGCAAGTTCTTAATTGCGTTAAAGCTATAAGTACGGTTCCGCTTTTCCCTTGGCATACACCTTTCAGTGATTGGCCGTGTTCCCACATGTCTGTGGTGAAAAAGAGACGAACATAATGAACGCAAGGTTGCTTCCATCGCTAGAAGTATTACTTGCTTTAGATAACACATTCTTTTAACCTTCTCTCGATAGATTAAAATGGCATCTTGACTTCTGCTCTCACAGGTGAAGATGCCGTCTAGCATGCCTTAGCTAAACGCATTTATCTCTTTAACACAAATTAAGTTACTCGTTTAATCCATATTAACTACCAGGGGATTAAGAAGACATCATGGAGAAAGTGATTAATGGGGGAACGAAAATAGACAGAGAATGGAGTATGAAAATGATCGAGACATTCAATATTTCTATTCAGCTTCTGATACATGGTTTTGTGAATGAAGAGATAAAGAAGATGAAATACAATGATGAAAAGAGTTAGGAACAAATACAAACAAGCACCACAGTCTTAGCGTCGATCTGGATGGTGATCTGCTTACCGAAATGGATGGATCAAACGGATGGATGAGCTTCCCTCTTAGGCTTGCTCAACCGGTAGCAGGGATCTGAACATAGAGCTTCACGTCGGGGATCTGGCAAAATAACACTAAGACTTACCTCTCGGCCTTGTCTCTTCTTCTTCCTAGATTTCTTCAATTTACATTCAGCTCAGCCTTTCTCTCAACAATGTAGCAGCAATTAGCCCCATATCAAGTAGCATATTTTCTCTGAATTCTATGGGGGTATTTATAGGTGAAGATCTTTTACTCTGGCCTTGTGGTCCCCACTTTTTGTTATGGAAATTCCGAAGATGGTAGGATAATTGGTTCCTTCTGTTTATGCAATTAGACCGTCAAATCTGCACAAACCCGTTAGTTGTACCGACTTGTCACAATCTCCGCTTTGCGGTTGCTCAGCTGCATCTTTCGGATTGGTTGATTCGCATGCGGTGTTGTTTTTTACCGCCATGTTTCTGGGAAGTTACAGCCTCTGGATCGTACTGTCGTCCAGTTTGCGACGTCTATTACGGTAATCGTTTCTTCATTGTTGATTGACGGGCGCAAAGTGACAGAGATGCGTTGATCAGTTCGTCTTGAGCCTTAATCACAACCGGTGACTTGGTTTCCTGTAAAACATAATAGAAATGTCTCATTTTCATCCATCTTTATGATGTTAGTGGGTGTAATTGCGATAATTTATAATTATTGTATTTTTTAGCTAATTTTCATACAATCGATGCATGTTCACTATTTTTTGGCCGCAATATCAAGATAAGGTGGTATAAATCACTTGTATTTCTACAAGTTATCAGTGCCATGGAATAGAAAAAGAGCTATGGTTTATATGTTTCATGAGATGAAATATTAAAACTATAGGTTATAAATATATTATGGTAAGTTAGTTATCATATATATTTATAATAATATTAACTATTGGATAATTATTTCTTTTTCTCTAATAACCAATTGAGTGGGAGGTTATTGGTGGTTTAGTGGTAACCGTGAGATAAAAGAAAAAATGTTTTCCTAATTTTAGTAAGAAAAAAAAAAGAAAAGAAAATCGTGATTTTAAGATTTCCAATCTCAGAAAATTCTCAAGGAGAAGTTGTCAAGTAAATTAGATTTACTAAGCGACAGCTTGAAGTTAGCTAAACGATCGTGGAGTGTTCTTACACGATAAACACTCAGCTAGACGATGAGCTAAATGATCGCATAGCTTTTGCTAGATGATCGCACAACTTTTCCTAAATGATTGGGCATCGACCTATATGACTGATTGTTCCATCACCCACTTGATCAATCGTTTACACGATTGGGGTTCCTCCAGTTTTCTGGCTCTAACCAAGTCCATGCAGAGTCCACCCTCTAGATTCTCACACCGAGAATACCAAGGTAACCTTCTTGGTGGTGTCATAATCAACTCGACATAGTGGAGGTTCTATACAGGCCGTTCACGGTGTTTGGGGTGTTCGTGACCTTGGTGATCACTTAGCTCAAGTGCGCGGTGATCGTGCAGTGAAGCGATCATGTTGGACGAATGTTCGTGTGTTGCTATGATCAAGCGTTCATGATCAAGGAACTTGAAGATGGGTCTACAAAGGTTTGTTGATTCTTCCCTTGATTTGTAGTGAAGTATGCTACAATTTCTATTTTGTGCATAACCACATGTTTCCATTTGTGATTGTAATTGTAAAGTTCATATACGATTGAAATTTGGAAAGATCTTTCTGCTACTCATGGAAATCCTCGTGTTCGATTTTCTTCAATTGATATCAGGGTCAGGTTGTTCTTATATCCCACTACTCTCCAAAAGAGGAGGAAAGACAGTAAATCTGATTTATTAGTCTTGGAAACGTGTTTGGTAGAGAGTGATGATTCTGCCTAGATCTCAGATTCGGGTGCTACCAATCATGTTAGTTCCTTTTAGCAAGGATTTAGTTCCTGGAAAACGTTGTCACAGGGAGAGATACTCTACGAGTCAGCACTGATGAGGTTGTTTCGGCTATTGCTGTAGGCAAGCTGAAGTTATTTGTTGACAAGAAACGTTATATGTTACTGGATAATGTTTTTGTAGTTCCTCATATTAAGAGGAACTTAATCTCGATTTTTTGTCTCATTGAACCTGGGTATACCATCTTCTTTTCTGAGAATAAAGTGTTTATTTTAAAGAATGGAACAGAGATTAGTTATGGTTCAATAAAAAGTAATTTATATGTACTAAGGCTGTTAGTCATAAAAGCCTTGTTTAACACTGAAATGTTTAGTATGGCAACAATAGCTAAAATACCAGAGGTTTCTCCTAAGGAAAACACCCATCTTTGGCATCTAAGGTTAGGTCACATCAACCTCAATAGGATTCAAAAGTTGGTGAAAAGTGGACTTCTAAAGAGTTTAGAAGAAAACTCCTTTCCAGTGTATGAATCATGCCTCGAAGGCAAGATGACCAAATGACCTTTTATTGGAAAAGGTTATAGAGCCAAGGAAGCCTTGGAGCTTGTACATTTAAACCTCTATGGTCCGATGAATATTAGAGTTAGAAATGGGTATGAATATTTCATCTCTTTCATAGATGTTTATTCAAGATACGGGTATCTCTACCTAATGCAACGTAAGTCTAAAGCCCTTGACAAGTTCAAGGAGTATAAGCCTGAAGTTGAAAATTTGTTAGGTAACAAGATAACAACACTACGATCTAATCGTGGTGGAGAGTATATGGACTTCCAATTCCAAAACTATATGATAGAACATGGGATTGCGTCTCAACATCCGGCCCCTGGTACACCTCAGCAAAATGGTGTATCTGAAAGGAGAAATAGCACCTTGTTGGAAATGGTACGGTCTATGATGAGTTATGCTCATCTTCCAGACTAGTTTTGGGGTTTTTCTATGGAGACTGCATGTTATGTCCTGAACAATGTTTCCTCGAAAAGTGTTTCTGAAACACATTTTGAGTTGTGAAGAGGCTGTAAAGGTAGTTTACACCACTTCAGAATTTGGGGTTGTCCGACACATGTGCTTATGACTAACCCAAAGAAGTTGGACCCGCGTTTGAAGGTTTGTAGGCTACCCTAAGGAAAAAAGAGGTGGATACTTCTATGATCTGAGTGAGAACAAAGTGTTTGTTTCTACAAATGCTATCTTCTTGGAAGAAGACCACATCCGGGATCATAAGCCAGGATGTAAGCTCGTTTTGCGTGAGATTTCAAGTGAGATTGAGACTGCTAAGGATTCAACAAGAGTTTTTGAACAGACTGACAGATCAATAAGGGTTGTTGAGGTCGGAACATCTAGTCAACTAGCTCAAGAGTTGAGATTGCCTCGACGTAGTGGGAGGGTTATGAACCCACCGGATTGCTACATGGGTTTGACTGAAGCCCAAAACGTCATTTTGAATGATGAGGTCGAGGATTCATTGTCTTTTAAGAAAGCAATGGAGCATGTTGACAAGGATGAATTGGTTAAAGCCTTGAACCAGGAAATGGAGTCTATGTACTTCGATAATGTCTGAGAGCTTGTTGATCTGCCTGATGGGGTAAGACTTATTAGGTGTAAGGGGATCTATAAGCAAAAGAGAGGTGTAAATGGAAACATGTAAACGTTTAAGGCTCGACTCATGGCAAAGGGTTATACACAGGTTGAAGGAGTTGACTATGAGGAAACATTCTCACCTATGTTCATGCTTAAGTCTATCAGGATACTTCTGTCCATAACGACATTTTATGATTATGAAATATGGGAAATAGACATCAAGACTGCCTTTCTTAATGGTAATCTTGAGAAGACCATCTATATGACTAAATTAAAGGGGTTCATTGTTCCAGATCAAGAGCAAAAAGTTTGCAAGCTTAATAGGTCCATTTATGAGCTAAAACAAGCATCTAGATCATGGAACATCAGATTTGACAATGTGGTCAAGTCGTTTGGCTTTGATCAGAATATTGATAAGCCATGTGTCCAGAATAAGATCATCAATAGCTCAGTAGGTTTCCTAGTACTGTATGTGGATGATATCCTCTCATTGGGGATGATGTAAGGTATCTGACTGACATTAAGAAATCGCTAGCTGCCTAGTTCCAAATGAAAGATTTGGGTGAGGCACAGAATATTCTAGGGATCCAGATCATTCGGGATCGTAAGAACAAACGATTAGCCCTGTCTCAGGCATCGTACATCGATCAAATGTTGATTAGATACGAAATGCAGGATTCCAAGAGGGGTTTGTTACCTTTCAGCATGGAATCATTTTTTCTAAGGATCAATGTCCTAAGACACCTCGAGAGGTTGATGAAATGAGACGGATTCCCTATGCTTTAGCTGTAGAAAGCTTAATGTACGCAATGTTGTGTACCAGACAAGACATTTGCTACGCAGTAGGGATTGTCAGTCTGTACCGGTCCAATCTAGGATTTGATCACTTGACGACAGTCAAGACGATCCTCAAGTATCTTCAGAGAACGAGGGACTACATGCTCGTGTATGGAGATAATGATCTGATCCTTACAGGATATACGAACTCTAACTTTCAGACCAATAGAGATTCTCGTAAATCGACATCGGGGTCAGTTTTCACTCTAAATGGAGAGGATGTAGTGTGGCGAAGCATCAAGAAAGGATGCATCGCAGACTCCACTATGGAAGCCAAATATGTAGACGCTTGTGAAGCAGCTAAGGAAGTTGTTTGGCTGACGAAATTCCTTTTAGATTTAGAAGTTGTTCCAAATATGGATTTTCCTATCACTCTTTATTGTGATAACAGCGGGGCTATGGCAAATTCAAAGGAGCTTCGGAGTCATCGTTGAGGCAAGCATATAGATTGGAAATACCACTTGATCAGGGAGATTGTACATCGCAGTGATGTGACTGTCTCTTATACACATCTAGATGTGTATAAGAGACAGTTGGAGTCATCGTTGAGGCAAGCATATAGAATGGAAATACCACTTGATCAGGGAGATTGTACATCGCAGTGATGTGATAGTCACGAAGATCGCATCGGAGCACAAAGTTGCTAATCCCTTTACCAAGGCTCTCACGGCTAAAGTGTTCAAAGGTCACCTGGACAGTCTGGGCCTGATGGACATGCGGCATCTTGTCTAGGGAAAGTAGGAGATGATACTGGGGTATGCTCTAGTTTACTGCATATTGTACATTATTTTTTCTTGTATTGTACATTAGTCTCCCGTGGCATTAGGACAAGTGGGAGATTGTTGGGATTAGAGTCTTAATTCTCTCGTAGTCTCTGAAATAGTTAAACAACATGCAGCGAAAGTATCAAGGATTCATAAGCTTTCTAATTCACTAATTTTAGCAAAAACTAAAGCATGCTCTTCTCTAAAAGTGGGTTTTCAAAACATACCTTCGATGAAATCTCTAAGAAAACGTCTATCCAGCTGCTGTCTTCACTTGTTATCAACATGAACCACCTCAAAACCTTCCCTACTATGCTCTTGGAGCTTTAGGCATGGTTGTGGGACTCAAGAACAGCTTGAAGATGTGAAGAAACCAGAAAATACTCATAGCTGCCCAATTGAAGAAGACAGCTTCTCCTTCAGAAAATTTTCTCTCAAATTCTGTATTATCTCTTATCCAACAACTCGAATCTTCTTTATATATATTTGATGAACATGAAAAGAGATGGAGTGCATGGCTTGCAGCTCATGCATGGAGAAACAAAGTAGAGAAGATAAAACTTTTTGTGTGAGCATAAAGATGATGATAATGGAAAAAACCCATTTTCCATTTTTGTGCAACATGCAAACAAATTTCCATTTTCTTTTTTAAAAAAATGATTTTAATTCAAAATTTTATTTTCTTAAATTAATTTAAAAAATTATTAATTTAATATCAAATATTAAATTAATTTTTGCACAATACTCATCTTTATATATTTAAATCATATTTAAATATTTATTCTCTTGTTCCATTTAATTTGAACGTTTCAAATTATTTTCTCAAGCTATCCCAAAGCTTATAAATTTACGAGATAGTAGGAGGACCTCGTGGACCTACAGATCATGGGCTCCAATGATTCGAGATTAATCGGCTAAACTCATTAGTCTGATCTAACCCCCATTCGTTAACTAATGGGACACTCCACTATAGCCCATAGTTGAACTCCCCTCATTATAGATATATTATGTCCACTTAATAACCATAATCAGTAAGTCAATCCTTCACAAGTTGTTCATAATCACAAAAATACCGTTCTAACTCTATTCATCACTATATTTCATCTTCTTTATCTCTTCGTTCACAAACGATGTATCAGACATTAAATAGATTTATTGAATGTCTCGATCATTTTCATATCCACTTTTCTATCTATTTCTGTTCCTCCATTAATCAATTTCTTCACGAAGTCTTCTTAATCCCTTGGTAGTTAATATGGATTAAACGAGTAACTTAATCTGCGTTAAAGAGATAAATACATTTAGCAAAGGCATGCTAGACGGCATCTTCACCTGTGAGAGCAGAAGTGAAGATGCCATTCTGATCTATCGAGAGAAGGTTAGAAGAATGCATTAACTAAAGAGAATAGTACTTCCAGAGATGGAAGCAACCTTGCGTTCATTACATTCGTCCTTGTTTCACCACAGAACCGTGAGAACGCAGCCGATCACCGAGAGGTGTACGCTAAGGGAAGAGCGGAACCATACTCATAGCTTTATCACAATTAAGGACTTGCGTTATTTATATTAGTTATCTTTTCTTTTTCTGCTTCGTACATAAGACTTGCCACCACATAACATGATCTTTGTATAATCTTCACAGCTAGCCTTGACCTTAGTATCTTGTATCATGAAACCTGTATCTTTTATCATCTTAGCTTAGGTTTATTTTATTTCACTTTATTTTATTGTCTCATATTTATTGCTTTACTTTACTTGATCGCAATTTTATATACTTGTACACAAAACCCTTATAAATGGAAAAAACCCCTGGTCGCATGTAACACAAATGTAACGTAATAACCTCAAACAGTCTCTGTGTTCGAACTCGGATCACACCGAGATACTTGTAGTGGAATTATACTTGGTTCCAACGCAAGGAAACTTGTGACAATGCACAACATACTACAAGAACATCCATTAATAATGCATATCTAGAAGTAGTATCGCATAAATCATTATTCATCCATGGTTATAGAACATAGGCTTGGACTTCTATGCTTGCATTTCAGCTTGCGTGCATCATTGTATATCTACATCTCTATGTGCCTCAACAAGTTTATGGCGCCGTTGCAGGGGATTAACGGTTTATTGTTTGAGTATGTTTGTGGTATTTTGCAGGACAGATCTCGTTGTACTGGCTATTCAACGCGGAGAGCAGCTTGACAGTTTATGAGTACTAGTGTTGAACCAGAATTCGAAGCTGACCTTGAGATCGAGCGTACCTTTCAGGCACGGGCACGTCAGAATCGAATAAGGTGAAAGAAAGCAGCGAGCATGGAAGATAATAATGATAATGCGGTTTCCGTAGTAAATCAAGGGGCTGTATGACCAACGCAGGATCCTGTTTTCCTGGCCGCTGATTGCAACATTCCCACGAGAAATTACGCGGCACCCAACCTGTACAAATTTTCACCTGGGATTTCGAGGCCTACTGTTGAGGAGAATGCAAGGTTCGAAATAAAGTCAGTCATGCTATAAATGATCCAAAATGCAAGGAAATTTGGGGGCCTGCAAAGTGAAGACCCATATGCCCACCTGACCAGCTTTGTCGAAATGTGTGGCAACTTCTCACTACCTGCCGTAACCCCGGAAAGCATTAAACTGTATTTATTCCCTTACACCTTGAGGGACAAAGCCAAAAGGTGGGCTCACTCACTGGAGCCGAACGAGATTACATCATGGGACCAACTGGTGGAGCAATTCATGAAGAAGTTCTTCCCACCGGCCGTCAATGCAAGGCGACGAAAGGATGTGCTGAACTTCAAGCAAATGGAGAATGAGACCGTGAGCACCGCCTGGGTGCGATTTAAAAGATCGGTGAAAAACTACCCACATATCGGGATCCCCGATTACGTTTTGATGGAGACATTTTATAACGGCCTGAACAGATCGACGCAGGCTGCTGCTGATGCCTCCAGGGCAGGAGGTTTTATAGACAAAACGTATACAGAGGGCAAGGTCATCCTTGACCGCATATAGTGGAACATGGATGATTGGATTGATGATGGCTATGGAGGCTGAGGTGCCGAAAGAAGAAAGAACGAAACTGCCATTGTCCATGCGGAGACAATGACCACATTAGCCACTCAGATGGCCACCGTTACCTCCATCCTTCAATTGATGGCAATCAGTTAAGGAGCCATCTCTCAACAATCAGCACAACCTGTTGCGCCGGCTCAAGTGGCCGCAATAAGTTGCTTTAATTGTGGAGGAGCTCATGGAGCAGAAATGTGCCCATCGAATCTCCAGTAAGTATGCGCCATCCAAAACAACCCCTTCAGCAACACCTATAATCCTGGCTGGAGAAGCCACCCTAACTTCGGTTGGGGAGGTAATCCTAACCAAGGGGGGCCAATCAACCATCAAAGTGGCAGTCGAGGGAATCCTTCTTTTCACCATAACTAGGGGCAACCAAGGAAATCGCATAACCAGCAACCCTCATTTTCTAACACCTCTGGAAGCTCATTGGAGGCCATGCTGAAACAATACATGGACAAAAATGATGCAGTAATGTAGGCGCAGGCATCTTCAATTAGAAACTTAGAGATCCAAGTGGGCCAGCTGGCATCCAAGCTGAGAAATAAAGCACTAAGAACGTTGCCCAGAAACTCAGAAGCCCCAAGATCTAATGGAAAGGAGCAATGTCCCTAGGACATTGGGCAGGCAAGCCGGACCATCTGTAGAGATGTGGATTGCGCTCATTCAAAGAAATGCATCTTCTGGTCCATATCTCACAACTATGTTTAAATGCTTTCTTTAAATTCTATCTTATTGAATTCCTGAATTTTGTCTTTACTATTTATATTTCCGTTCCATGAAATTTCATGAATTATAGATTCTCATTAATTTCCTTCATTTATTTATGTTTCCGTCTTATTCTTTGACTTTCTATAATTAATATTTTAGTCCTGTAAATGGTGGAATGATTGAGAAATAAAGAGAAATTTATGCCGCAAGTCATAGAACTTGTGTTATTGAAAAAAAAAACAATATAATAAAGATAAAGAATAAAATAATCAAAAACCAATATTGAAAGCGATAATGACGGCATCTTGGAATCAATAAGATACACTTGTGTTCACCCAACTCAATTGTGTTGAGCTGAGGGTGTTTGCACATGTGTGTGTCCTTTGCCCATCTTTAGCTAAATACACTATGTTGAGATAGTGTTGCAGATTGGATAT
>NW_024064789.1:1014306-1068821 GCF_009727055.1 Benincasa hispida | reverse complement strand
GCCCGTCCTCCGCGAAGATACAATTGCGTTGGTGAGCACATTTCGCTAATCTTTACCTTGCGTCCATTCGAATAAAACATTAAAGAAAAATTCTTTTTGCAATTTGAGAAGTCTAATCGTTTCATATTCCAAAGCAATGATGATTCTACAGACGAAAGGATGTTTTTCTGAAAGCTCATAAATGAGGGAAGTTCGAACGACGGGCCTTTTGAGTTTTTCAAGGCCTATCACCACAAAAATCGTGTTGGGCCCACTACGGCCCAACCTATAAAAAGAAACCCTTCCCCGTCTATGAACTCTTTACCTCATTTTGCAACCTGAAAACCCTATCGCCCGACATACAAAGCTTTCTTCTTCCCCAGAAACTCAACGAATTTCCAGTCTTTCAACCAAGCTCCCATGGCTGACCAAGCTTCTCAACAATCTGCCTCACCATTAACCCTTTCCTCCAACCAAATCACCATGCGAGATGCAGCATTCCTTGCTGCCAGTCGCAGGCTTGCTGCCCAACCCCACACCATCCCCAGAATGATTGAGAGAGCCCAGAGAAACCCCTTGGTTGTCAGACATCCTCTATTCAAGAGGGAGCAAAGCACTGAGAGGACACAAGTTCCAACTCCTACCGTCTCAACTGAGTGTGAGAAGAAGAGATGCGATGACACGGAGTTGTTTGGCAACATCCGGAGCAATCTGGAGCTAGGAGGAGGATTACTCGAGGTAGGGGTTGTAAACCAACCACTGTTTGTGGAGGAGGTGACGATGGCAGTAACTGAAGAGGTGGCGGTGCTTGAAGAAGTGGCAGTGACTGAAGAAGTGGTGGAAGAGGAGGAAGATAGAGGCACTCTAGCCTTAGAGATTCCTAAGGTGACTGCCAATGCAGAAACCTATGATGGACCCTCCAGAGTTACAGTGGAGGAAATTGCGTTGGCTGAAGTTGTGGTGACTGAGGTTGCAGTGGAGACACAACTAGAACTAGTTGAAGAGAAAAAGAAGAAGAAGAAAAGCAAATGGAGAAAGGCTAGAGAGGCTGAGTCTTCTCATCATCACAAGGAGAAAAAGAACAAAGAAAATAAGGATGATAACGAAGATGAGGAGGCCAAGAAGGAAAGAAAGAAGAAAAAGAAGGAAGAAAGAAGAATGCGCCGGCGTGAAGAAAGACGCCTAAGAAAATAAGAAGAAAATAAACAGAGGGCTACGAGCCTGGAAAAGGATGGAGAATCAACCTCCGTAAGGGAGGACAGGGGGGAAACAACGCATTTGATGGAGCTGGCGCAACCTAAAACAACACAAGTGGTTGCGACCGATGAAGGTGAAGAAGGAGAAGGAACCCCCCTGATGCGGCATCGCAGGGAAGATGCGCCGCAAGGGTCTACCATTGACCCTTCACTTTTAATCATCGCACTAGAAGAAAAAGAAAGAAGAAGAAAAGAAGAGGAGGAAAAATAGGAGAAAATGGAGAGAGCGAAGCTCATTATGGTATAGGGGAATAAAAGAAGAAGACTGCAATATGAAGAGATGTGCAGTAATAATGAGCTTGCAGGGATTGAAGAAGAAATGAGACGCGAGGAGGAATAACGCCTATTGCTGGCCTCCAAGCAGTTTCTAGAAGAGTTCGAGAGAGAAGAAAAAGAAGAGGAAGAGGAAGAGAAAAAGTAGAAAGAAGAAGGGGAGAAGAGATTGAAAGAAGAGAAGGAAAATAAGCGCGAAGCTAATAGGCGGTGCTTGCAGAAGAAGAAGGGTAAAGAACTCGCAGAATGCGAGAAGGAGGAACAACACAAAGAATGGGAGAAGAAACAAAGGCAAGCAGCCCGCCTTGCATTGGCCAAAGAAAAGGGCAAGGCAATCGCGGAAAGTAGCGAGCCCGCGTCGGCAAGGAAGCGTCCATCAATGAGAAAAGAGAATGACGACATGCTGATCGAGATGGGCTTCTATCCTACGCTAATGCCACTACCTTACCTCATCACAAGTGTGATTGTGGAACATGGCTGGGACTCTTTTTGCCAGTGCCCAGCCATTATTGTGCCACAGGTAGTGAGAGACTTGTACAGAAGGCATCTACATGGGACCAGGGATGCGGTGACCTTCAAAGGAGAAATGGTGTCCTTCAGCGCAAGAGACATCAATGAGATATACCAAATGAAGGATAACTCGGATGCACCAGGGAACAAAATTATCGATGACCCCACGGAGCAACAGATGGAGGATATCGATTAACGTAGGGCAGCTGATCGTAAGACAGCTCAGAGCATTGGTGGGGCACATTCGAGGGCAGTACTTTTTTCCATGGATCGTTTCAAGTCTGTGCTTGTCAATGTGCGTAGGCATTAATGAAGATCCCATGCCTGAAGTCCATGGCCTTATCAACATCAAGATCTTGAGGATGCTCCTCAAGGACTCCCACACTGCCCTGAGCTACCTATAAAGAGGCTCGCAATCGACTTGAATGCGTCGCAAGAACCCAGGCCCAAGAGACAACGCAGAGAAGACAAGGGAAAAGAAAAGGTCCAAGAGTCACCAACGCAAGATCCAGAACCTGTAGACCCTCTTCCCTTAGTAATTCACCTTCCAAGCCCTCCAAGGCCAACCGAACAACCTTCTTCTCCACTCCATGAACATTTTACCAACCTTATTCTTATCCCAGCTTCTCCAACTATTTACCTTACAACCCCAACTTCACCTTTAGCATCATCACCGCAACCCCCCATTCCACCGCCGCATGTTGATGACCCACACGATTTGGGTGAAGACACCTCTGCCCAACCCCAAAACGATGCTGGCGAGACATCACAGGAAAAACCCTCCATCACCTCCCTAGCTGCTGAGTTAGTAGAAATGCGATCCCTCTTCTCTCAACAACAACAACTTCTTGCTCAACAACAAACCTTCTTCAACCAGAGATTTGAAGTGGTAATGGAGCGAATTGATGATATTCAGTGTAGTGCTGCCACATACTGGGAGGCGTTAATCAACATGCAACACAATATTTATAAAATCCATCTGCACTAGAGACAGATTGCGGAGCGCAACCAAGAGCACTTCAATTTTTTCACCGCATATCTTCATGATTCGATGGTGCCTCTACATCTCAGGCAGCACTTGATTTTTGAAGAAGCTTCTTCTGCACCACCTCAAAACCCTCCTCCAGATCCTCTTGCCCCTCAACATTGATCTTTACCTTTTATTCTATATTCAATTCATTATTTTTTTTTCTAACATTAATCAATTTCTTTGACTCTTGTACAGGCAACAATTTTCGTATTGCGTTAATTTGTAATTATTTGTATACTTTGTTAATATTCAATACAACTGAGTATATATTCACTCCTTTTTGCCTGTGCCTTTTTCTTTATCATCCTTTGTCATTAATTGCGATGTTCTTAATCTTTTATTTTTGCAATCTGTATTGCGCTGCCATAATGTATTATATGTTTATACTTAGAAACATTTCCCTTACTTTGTAAATTCTAACTAACACTTAGTTAATTCTTAGTTTAGCAGTACTTTACCTTTTATCTTTCAAAGTTCTGCTCATACCTTCTTTTTGAAATTTTTTCTAAGTGTTTGTCTAATCTATCCAAACAACGCAATGAGGACCTTGCGCATCTCTAAATTTCAGGGTGGAGAGGGTCTGAGCAAACGAGATCAAGAATATGTGGTCTTTAAGAAAATGCGTTCATTTTCTACATTTCCAAAAAAAAAAAAAATTATACCAAACTCCAATGTCAACACAAGGGAAAACCTCAAAAATGTTCCCAATCTAATAAGAGTTTAGTTGTGAAAGGAGCATGCTCGTAGTTGAATGTTCGTATGACACCCGTAGGAGCAAGCCAAAACGAAGGTGGTTTTCCAAGAACAACGCAGTATGAAAATGAAAAGCGAAAAAAAAATATACAAAAACAAAATAAAAGAATGCAAGAGACAACTCCGCTAAATATCATGAGTTAAAGTTGACATTGGCATACAACCGTAGTTGGATGTTCGCATGACACCCGTGGGAACAAGCTAAAACAAAGAGTGTAACTATGACCAACAGTCTCTAATAAATGACGCAAATTTTGACCACCATATAGAGACGCATCAAGTTGTTTTGACAAAGAAGAGATAAGCATTCTATTTTAAAACTAGAAAAGCATCTTTGAGCATAAATTTGTTATATAGAAGAGTAAAGTAGGGCTTTGCTAGGAATTAGCAAGGATAGAAGGAAATTGCGATGTTAAGAAATGTGCCTAAGTGTAACATTCAGAGCAACCAATCGAAGCAAAAATATAAGATATGACTTGAGCATTATTGCCTTAGTAGAAGATATGCTTGAGGACAAGCATATATCTAAATTTGGGGGTTTGATAACTTGTAGAAATACAAGTTCTTTATGCTGCCTTATCTAGATATTGCGGTCAAAAGAGAGTAAATAATATGCGTCGATTGTATGAAAATTAGCTCAGAAATACAATAATTATAAATTCTTGAAATTACACCCACTAACACAATCAAGATGGTAGAAGAGGATATTTCTACTCTGTTTTGCAGGAAATCAAGTCACCGCTTGTGATCAAGGCTCACGAGAAATTGAATAACGCATCTCTGTCACATTGCGCCCTTCAATCAAATAATGAAGAGACAATTAACGCAATGACAGTGCAATGCGACAGTCGATCCAGAGCTATATTTCAACCGCATGGAGTAATAAAAACAAAATTGCATGTGAGCACGATCGAAAGATGCAGTTGAGCAACGCAAATGCGAAGGATTGTGACACATGTACAACTAACCGTTGTGCATATTTGACGGTCTGATTGCATAACAGAAGGAATAATTATCCCACCATCTTCGGAATTTCCATAACAATAAGTGGGGTCCACAAGTCAAGAGTCAAAGATTTTCACCTATAAATACCCCTATAGAATTCACAAAAGATATACTTGATATGAGGGCTAATTGATGCTAGATTATTGAAAGAAAGGCTAAGCTGAGTGCTGATCTGAAGAAATTTGGGAAGAGAAGAGACAAGGCCGAGAGGTGAGTCTCAGTGCTATTCTGCCAAATCCTCGCTGTGAAGCTCTGTGTTTAGATCCCTGCTACCGATTGAGCAAGCATGAGAGGGAAGCTCATCCTTCCGTTCGATGCATCCACACGGACAAGCAATTCTCCATCCGGATCGCGCCAAGACATTGGCGCTTATTTGTATTTGTTTCTAACTCTATTCGTCACTGTATTTCATCTTATTTATCTCTTCGTTCACAAACCATGTATCAGACGCTAAATAGATTTATTGAATGTCTCGATCATTTTCATATACACTTTTCTGTCTATTTTCGTTCCTCTATTAATCGTTTTCTTCATGAAGTCTTCTTAATCCCTTGGTAGTTAATATGGATTAAACGAGTAACTTAATCTGTGTTAAAGAGATAAATATGTTTAGCTAAGGCATGCTAGACGACATCTTCACTTGTGAGAGCAGAAGTGAAGATGCTATTCTGATCTATCGAGAGAAGGTTAAAAGAATGTGTTAACTAAAGAAAGTAGTACTTCCAGAGATGGAAGCAACCTTGCATTCATTACGTTCGTCCCTGTTTCACCACAGAAATGTGGGAACGCGATCGATCACCGTGAGGTGTTCGCTAAGGGAAGAGCAGAACCGTACTCATAGCTTTATCACAATTAAGGACTTGCGCTGTTTATATTAGTTATCTTTTCTTTTTCTTCTTCGTACATAAGACTTGCCATCGCATAACACAATCTTTGTATAATCTTCACAACCAGTCTTGACCTCAATATCTTGTATCATGAAACATGTATTTTGTATCATCTTAGCTTAGGTTTATTTTATTGCACTTTATTTTACTATCTCATCTTTATCGCTTTACTTTACTTTATCGTAATTTTATATACTTGTACACAAAACCCTTATAAATGGAAAAAGCCCTGATCGCATGTATCACAAATGTAACGCAATAACCTCAAACAGTCCCTGTGTTCGACCTCGGATCACACCGAGATACTTGCAGTGGAATTATACTTGGTTCCAACGCAAGGAAACTTGTGACAACGCATAGCATACTACAAGAACATCCATTAATAACGCATATTTAGAAGTAGTATCACATAAATCATCATTCATCCATGCGTTGTAGGACATAGGCTTGGACTTCTATGCTTGCATTTCATCTTGTGTGCATCATTGTATATCTACATCTCTATGTGCCTCAACATGCATACGCTGTGTAATAGCAAAGGGAGCTTATCTCTAAGCTCCCCATTCTTGCTTATGAGATCCAATCCGCTCTCTCGAGTCTTAGATTTGGTTTTTAGACTACTCTCCCAAGTATGCCTAAATGATGAATGATGCGTTCATAAGACAAGGTAATCACATAAACCTGGCTGATGTAAGATTATTCCTATCTCTAGTGAACACTTCTTAATGCGACCAACCACTTACCATCCCGGGCAGTTAGTTGTTGCTGATTTTACTCATAGACAAGCATTGTGTCCGCTTATAGACAAGCGTTGCTACAACTTCACACTAAGAAAATAAGGTTTTCTCACAACACTCACGCAACGCACACCTCCCAGTGGTTTTCTATGCTTCATATTCCTATGCAATGAAAGTATGCGATACTCTAACTGTCTCACTAAGTGATGCAATGAAAGTAATGGATACTAAGTAAATTAAGATGGAGATGGAGTCGAAGGAAAATATAGAAATATATTGACCACAAAATGTATTAATTCCTTAAGCCAAAATGTAATACAATACAAGCAAATAAGAGAAATGGAAAGGCCAGCTGGAAGCAATGTCTTGCTTCCAGTAGATGTGTGTCAAGGCTGCTGGTGGTGCCATGGATGGGTAGTGGAGTAGACTCTCTCGAGCTCTAAGTCCAGCAAAGGCTCCGATCATCACTCGGAATGATTGAAGGGGATGAAGAACTCTCAAGCTATCTTCTCACGCTTTCGTCTAAATCATAAGGATCCACCCTAAGGCAGGGAGCCTCAGCTGAAAAACCTTCGATGATTTAAGATTCTGCTCAACGGCCTCTATTTATAGAGCTTGATCGCCGACAACATTAATGGACCTGTTGTGATTCTGACATTCGCGGCATGATGGTCCCTTTTTGAATCTCTACTGCTAACGGCGTGGTAGGTGGAATGTCAACATCATCTTTTGATACTCCCAAGGTATGCGTTCATGTTGCATTCCACCAACCTTGCGGTCGACCTTCTATTATGGTCATCATTATGTAGCCGCAATCTCTCTGCGATGACCGCATTCGCTTGACGGCCGCAACTTCTATGTGATTGATGCATACGGTCGATGGGCTTAATATCCATGCGTTGAGCGTATGCGATCGTCTCCGCGATAGCCTGGCTCCCACGTATGTGATCGATTTCTGCAGTTGCTACAAAAATAAACAATTGAATGCATAATAATGCATAATAGTGGGTTAGCTAAGATTCTTAATGCCGATCAACGCAAACTCATTTTCTCATGAATTCCTAACATATTCGCCGCATATTTTACTTAACAGCCCTCTTAATTCTAAATAAAAGGCCTATAATGACGTGCATTTCTGCTCGTCATCAATAATCCCGAACAAATAGGCGTTCATAGCAAGCTTAGATTAAGATCGAGCTAACCTAGGTTATATAATAAATGAAATAGTCACTTTTAACAGTAAACAGTCGTTAGAAAGAAAAGTGACTATTTTCGTGGTCCAGTCTATATGCAAACTCATTGCATAGGATGCCTCCACTCTCATGTCTCAACATGAACGATTTATGGATCACATCGTTTGTAGCACCTTACAACTTCTTGTAACAACTACAGAGTGGGCCGCATCCAATAGTGTTACCAGAATGAGATACCCAATTTCATCCATATACTTATTAGACCATTTAGGCTATATACTGCCAACTTGATCCTGTTTATGTCACTACATAAAGTTATAGCATTCAGACTATAGCCAAGTATGCATTTATTGGATTTTCATAATAAGATGCAAAATCAACAAGTCGTTGTTATTGATAAAATAGAAGGTTTAACACGAACTGCGAGTTCTAGGACATTCCCAACAGTCTCGTTGTTTGTAATTATACACATTGTTTTATAAATAAAATAACTTCACTTGATTATGGCATCTATTGATATCTAATAAACAAAACTCTATGGTTATCTTATGTAAACTTAAGCATGTATATGAGATATACAAGTGGATCATTCCTTAAGTGATAACCCAAATAGGTCTGTAGTATAAGGATTAAGGTAGGATACTTGATCCCGGTGAAACTACAGATACGGCTTGCTTTGTAGAGGTTTGAAAGTGTTGTAAACTACTACAGATGGTAGATGCTGACCATTCATGTGGAGACATGCAAGCGGGGGTGTCCTATACAAAGAGTTTGTATAAGATCGAACCACGAGATGACTAGACTCTTTACATAACGTCGTTGATACTAGAGACTTACATCTCACCTAAACGACCATAGATGAAACGACCTTAATCTTGAGTATTTTGGGAACTCTTCCCTTTGAGGGCAGTCCTTTGATTAGTATGGGTGAGAGTGGCCAGATTGCCAACTCAACATGCCTACCTTTTTGGGGACATGTCTTATTTGGTAGCTCAATGGATTTAAGTTGAGGATGAGTTCTTGGTGTTGATTTGAAATGTTCAAATTAGCAAGAGGTAATTTGATTATATATGATATGATCGATATTGTGTATTAGATACATCAAGTGGAGGATTAATGTAAATGAGATTTACATTAAGTGCCATGGAATAGAAAAAGAGTTATGGTATATATGATTCGTGAGATGAAATATAAAACTATAGATTATAAATATATTATGGTAAGTTAGTTATCATTTATATTTATAATAATATTAATTATTGGATAATTATTTCTTTTTCTCTAATAACTAATTGAGTGGGAGGTTATTGGTGGTTTCATGGTAACCGTGAGATAAAAGGACATTTTTTTTCCTAATTTTAGTAAGAAAAGAAAAGAAAAGAAAATTGTGATTTTGAGATTTCCAACCTCGGAAAATTAGCTCAGAGAAGTTGTCAAGTAAATTAAATTTACTAAACGACAGCTTGGAGTTAGCTAAACAATCGTGGAGTGTTCTTACATGATAGACACTGAGCTAGACGATGAGCCAAACGATCACATAGCTTTTGCTAGACAATCGCATAGCTTTTCCTAAACGATTGGGCATCGACCTATACGATAGGTTGTTCCATTGCCCACTTGCTCAATCGTTTACATGATTATGGTTCCTCTGGTTTTCTGCCTCTAACCAAGTCCACATAAAGCCCACCCTTTGGATTCTCACACCGAGAATGCCAAGGTAATCTTCTTGGTGGTGTCATACTCAACTCGACATAGTCGAGGTTCTGTGGAGGCCGTTCGTGGTGTTTGGAATGTTCCTAACCTTGGCGATCGCTTAGTCCGAGTGCGCGGTGATCGTGCAGTGGAGCGATCATGTTGGACGAACATTCGTGTGTTGCTGTGTTGCTGTGATCGAGCATTCATGATCAAGGAACTTGAAGATGACTCTACAAAGGTTTGTTGATTCTTCCCTTGATCTGTTGTGAAGCATTCTATAATTTCTATTTTGTGTATAATCGCATGTTTCCGTTTGTGATTGTAATTGTAAAGTTCACATACGATTGAAATTTGGAAAGATCCTTCCACTACTCATGGAAATCCTCGTATTCGATTTCCTTCAAATAGAAATCCTGAATGAATATGAGCATTTCAAATTCTAAACCTAATTTCAAATTTCATCAAGATTACTGATAACTTGTAGAAATACAAGTTATTTATGCCACCCTATCAAGATATTGCGGCCAAAAATTAGTAATAAAGCACCAATTGTATGAAAATTAGCGTAGTATTGCAATAATTATAAATGTTTGCGATTACACCCACTAACACAAAAAGGATGGAATACAAGCCGAACTTTACTCTGTTTTGCAGGAGACCAAGTCACCGCTTGCGCTCAAGGGCTCACGAGAGACTAATCAATGCATCTCTATCACATTGCGCCTGTCAATCCACAATGAAGAGACGATTACAGCAATGACGGCGTAATGCGATAGTCGATCAAAGAGCTGTGCTTCAACTGCATGCGGTAATAAAAACAAACACCGCATGCGAACCTATGATCGAAAGATGCAGCTGAGCAATGCAAGAGCAGAGGACTGAGACACTTATACAACTAACGGTTGTGTAGAATTGACGGTCTGATTGCATAACAGAAAGAATAATATCCCTCCATTTTGGAATTACCATAACCATTAGTGGGGACAACAAGGCTGGAGTCAAAGATCTGCACCTATAAATACCCTATTGATTTCAGAGAAAAGATATGCTACTTAATATGGGGCTAAGTGCTGCAAGATTGTAGAGAAAAGGCTGAGCTGGGTGCTTAAGAGAAGAAATCCAGGAAGAAGACGAGATAAGGTCGAGAGGCGAATCTTAGATCCAACCTGCCATACACCCGATCGAAAGCTCTATGCAAAGATCCCTACTACCGGTTGAGCAAGCCTGAGAGGGAAGCTCTTCCTACCATCAAATCCATCCTATCTGGCAAGCAGATCTCCATTAAATCTGTGCCAAGACATTGGCACTTGATTCGATCTGTTCTATCTCTCTTTCATTGTGTATTTCATGTTTTCTTTATCTCTTCATTCACACACCATGTATCAAACACATAGTAGAAATATTAAATGTTTCGATAGATTTCGTTTACCATTTTCTGTCTATTTCCGTTCACCCATCCATCACTTTCTTCATGATGTCTCTTAACCCCCTGACGAGCAATATGCATCACTAAAAACTTAATCTATATTAAAGATATAAAATACATTTAGATAAAGCATGCTAGATGGCATCTTCACCTATGAGAGTAGAAGTGAATATGTCATTCTGACCTATCGAGAGAAGGTCAGAAGAATGCGTTAACTAAAGTGAGTAGTACTTCCAGACATGGAAGAAACCTTGCGTTCATTACGTTAGTCTCTGTTTCACCACAGACATGTGGGAGCGTGGTCGATCACTGAGAGGCGTACGCCAAGAGAAGAGCAGAATAGTATTTGTACCTTCAATCTAATTAAGAACTTGCATTGTTTGTATTATTTGTCTTTCTCTTTCTATTCTGTCCATAAGGCTTGTCGCCGCATCCCATGTCTTTGCATAACTTTCACAGCTATCCTTAATCCCAGCATCTTGTACATGAAGTCTGTATCTTGTAACATCTAGCTTAGGTTTACTGTATTTTACGTTTTTATCGCATCTTTACTGCTTTCCTTTATTTTATCGCAATTTATATACCTGTACAAACTCATTTTTAAAGATTGAAAACCTGGTCGCATATATCATGAACATACCGCAATAACCTAAACCATTCCTGGTGTTCGACCTCAGATCACACCGAGAAACTTTCGGTGAAATTATACTTGGTTCCATCGTAAGGAAACTTGTGACAACGCATGGCATACTACATGAACATCCATAATTAACGCATAACTAAATGTAGTATCACATCATTGTGAGCAATTTATATCATAAATCCAACCTGTTACAAGGTTATGGCGCCATTGTCGGGGAATGGTTAATGGTTAATGTTGAATATTTTCATGTTATGTGTAGGACAGGTTTCTTTGTACTAACTGATCAATGCGGAGAGCAGTCTGATGACTTAGGAGTGTTGGGGTGATCTTGTAACTCTAAGTGGACCCAGAGATCCACTGTATTTTTCACGCAGAGTTCATTAGGGCTAAATTAATTTGTGAAGAAGTATGGCTGATGAGAATATGGCACCTACTGGAAACCAGAGGGAAGATTTGCCAATGCAAGATCCTGTTTTTCTTACTGCTGACTAGAACATCCCTATGAGGGAATATTCAGTGCCAGATTTCAATAATTTTTCACCAAGGATTTTAAGACCAGTAGTTGAGAAGAATGCAAGATTTGAAATGAAAACCTATCATGCTTCAAATGATTCAGAATGTGAGACAATTTGAGGATTACAGGTAGAAGAACCACATGCACATTTGACTAATTTCGCAGACATGTGTAGCGCATTCTCCATGACTGGTGTAACTCAAGAAAGTCTTAAATTGTATCTATTCCCATACACATTGCGGAATGAAGCAAAGAGGTGGGCTCAAGCATTACAGCCAGGCGAAATTCATGGATGGGAGCAGTTGGTTGATAGGTTCATGAACAGATTCTTCCCTCCGTCTGTCAACGCAAAGAGGCGGAGGGAGGTTTTGAATTTCGAGCAAAAGGGTTATGAAACCCTAAGTACCGCTTGGGTGCGTTTCTGGCAGTTAGTAAAGAACTATCCGCATATCGGGATTCATGATAGTATTTTGATGGAAACCTTTTACAATGGCCGGGACCCATCAATGCAAGCAGTTGCCGACTGCTCCGTAGAGGGAGGATTAATGAATAAGTCATATATGGAAGCAAAGAACATATTGGATCACTTATTGCGACATTCGGACGAATGAATTGATACTGGGCTTGAGGTAAGATGTCTAGAGCCAGAAAAAGTAGAAAGGGTCGATATGCCAATGGATACAATGAGCGCATTGGTCGAGCAAATGACCACAATGACATCGCTTCTCCAAATGGTGGCTAATCAGCAGAGAACTCTTTCCTAAGAAACAACGCAAGTTAATGCGGTGACTCATACGACAACTATGGATTGCACTCAATGGGAAGAGGTACATCCAGTAGGCGTCTGCCCATGGAATCAACAACCCGTATATGCTATGTATGATGAAGCATTGGGCAATAACCACAACCCTGGTTGAGGGGGGTCACCCAATTTTTGGTTTGGATGAGAATCTCAATCAGGAGGGCCATGGTTTCTATCAATTTAGTTATCAAAAGGATCGAGGCAACCCTCCGGTCTTCACTAATTCAGACTGCAACTCAAGTAATTCTCAAGGGAAAGAGGTAAAGAACAATGCCATGCAGTGACATTGCGGAGTGGCAGAACGACAGCCCCCATTATGCCGAAGGTACTAGATGCGGTAATAACATTAACAGATTTAACTGTTGATGATGACCAGTTACTGAATAACGAAAGCGACCCCAGTTCAGAAGTAAGATTATCTACAAAAGATGAAGCCTCTCAAGACTTGAATTCTCAATCAACGCAACCTCCAACCAATGACACACAACAAGCACAGGACCTCACCAAGCAGCAAAGTGAGCAAGAAACACAGCGGGATCCTCCACCTTTCCCATCTAGACTGAAAAAGAAAGATGATAGCAAGCAGTTTCAGAGGTTTTTGGATGTTCTTCGCCAGCTACACATTAATATTCCCGATAGAAGCATTAGAGCAGATGCTGAATTATGTGAAATTTCTCAAGGATATTCTCGTAAACAAGAGAAAGATTGGGGAAAATGAAACAGCTGCACTAACATATGAGTGTAGTGCTTTGTTTCAAGACAATCTCCCTACTAAAATAAAGGATCATGGGACTTTTACATCGCCCTGCACCATAGGAGGGAAGATGGTCGGAAACGTGCTGTGTGATTTAGGGGCAAGCATAAATTTGATTCCCTTGTCAATTTTTAAGAAGCTTGACATCGACGAAGAAAGGCCAACCACGATCACATTACAGCTAGCCGATAGATCAATAAAGCTTCTGGAGTGCAATATAGAAGATGTTCTCATGCAAGTAGACAAGTTTATCTTCCCAGCAGACTTTGTTATACTGGATTATGAGGCCGATAGAGAAATTCCTATCATCCTGGGATGCCCATTTCTCGCCACAGGGCAGGCGTTAATCGATGTGCAGAAAGAAGAATTGACCATCTGGGTCGATGATCAAGAAGTAAAATTCAATGTACTCAATGCGTTGAAGTACTCAGGAGATATAGAGAACTGCCAATATATCAAAGAGTTGCAGGGAGAACAGTGGCATGAACCCCTGAAGGAAATGGAGGAGGAAGACTTTGAAATCGGCATATTGTTGGAAGAGGATTGCGATGCAATTCATGCAGAATCTAATTTTGAACTTCTCAAGTTATCTGAATGGACATCGCAGCGCATTAAGCCATCTTTAGAAGAGCCACCTGTGTTAGAGTTAAAGTCGTTGCCAGTGCACGTAAAGTATGCTTACTTAGGGAGTAACGACATGTTACCAATTATTATTTATGCATCAATGAGTAAGGAGAAAGAAGATGCTCTCATACGGATCCTAAGAAATAATGAAAAAGCCTTAGAATGGACCTTGGCAGACATTCGAGGAATCATTCCCTCGTATTGCATGCACAAGATTCGTTTGAAAGAACGAAAGAATGGATCAGTAGAAAGGCAACGCCGCTTGAACCCTACATGAAGGAGGTTGTAAAGAAGGAAATAGTAAAATGGTTGGACGTCGGTGTCATCTACCTGATATCTGATAGCAGTTGGGTGAGCCCAGTACAATGTGTGTCGAAGAAAGGGGGGATGACAGTCATCACTAATGACAAGAATGAATTGGTTCCCACAAGGACAACTACGGGGTGGAGAATTTGCATGGATTATCGCAAGCTGAATTTGGCCACTAAAAAGGACCACTTTCCACTCCCATTCATTGACCAGATGTTAGATAGACTTGCTAGGAATGAATTTTTCTGTTTTCTTGATGGCTATTCAGGGTATAACCAAATAGCAATTGCACCGAAGGACCAAGAGAAGACAACCTTCACGTGCCCATTTGGTACGTTCGCATTCCAACGCATGCCATTTGGACTCTATAATGCACCAGGCACTTTCCAATGATGCATGATGGCAATATTTTCAGATTACTTGGAGGAATCGGCCGAGGTATTCATGGATGATTTCTCAGTCTTCGGCAGTAATTATGACTTCTGTTTGACTAACTTCGAAAAAGTCTTGAAGAGATGCATGGCAACAAATCTTGTTCTGAACTGGGAGAAATGCCACTTTATGGTGGAGGAAGGAATAGTTCTGGGTCACAAAATCTCCAAGGTGTTATTGGAAGTCGATTAGACAAAAATCGACGCAATTTCCAAATACCCCCACCTGTGAATGTAAAGACACTTAGGAGCTTTTTGGGACACGCGGGATTTTATAGAAGATTTATTCGCAACTTCTCCCAGATCGCAAGACCCTNAGAAGATTTATTCGCAACTTCTCCCAGATCGCAAGACCCTTAAGTGCACTTCTAGAAACCGACTGCGAGTATAATATTGATGACGACTGCACCAAAGCATTTAACACCTTAAAAGAGGCACTAATCTTCGCACCAATTTTGATTGCGCCCAATTGGATACAACCATTTGCATTAATGTGTGATGCTAGCGGATATGCTGTGGGTGCAGTTTTGAGTCCTCGTTGGGAAAAGGTGTTGCATCCTATTTATTATGCGAGCAAGACATTGAACGACGCGCAGGAGAAATATACGACCACAGAAAAAGAAATGCTCGCAGTGGTATTTGCACTAGAAAAGTTCCGACAATACTTAATCGGAACAAAGGTGGTGGTATATACGGATCATTCTGCGATTAAATATCTAATGACGAAGCAGGATGCAAAACTGAGGTTGATATGGTGGGTGTTGCTCCTGCAATAGTTTGACCTAGAAATCAAAGACCGGAAAGGCACTGACATTAATGTTCCCTGGTATGTGGACATAGTAAACTTCCTAGTTTGCGGTCAACTACCGGATGATTATACATACAAGTAGAAGAAGAAGCTAAGACATGACGCCAAATTTTGTTTCTGGGATGATCCATTCCTCTATCGACAAGGACCTAATCATATAATACGTCAATGTGTTCCTGAGCATGAAGCCAAGCACATTTTAGAGCTTTGTCATGAGTCCCCATACGGAGGACATTTTGGGGGGCAAAGGACGGTAGCAAAAGTCTTACAGTGCGGCTACTTTTGGCCAACACTGTTTAAAGATGCCCACGCCCATGTTGTGCAATGCGACAGGTGTCAAAGGAGGGGGAATATTTCTAAAAGAAATGAAATGCCATTGACATCAATCTTAGAAATTGAATTATTTGATGTTTGGGGAATTGACTTCATGGGCCTGTTTCCACCATCCGAAGGTCATCAATATATTCTGGTTGTAGTTGATTATGTATTGAAATGGGTTGAGGCCATCGCATGTGCCAAGAATGACGTAGCCACTGTGGCGAAGTTCCTGAAGAAAAACATTTTTGCTCGATATGGGACGCCACAGGCCTTAATCAGCAATGAGGGCTCTCACTTTATCAACTGCATAATTGCTAACCTGTTGACCAAATTCAATGTCAGCCATCGAGTTGCAACTGCTTATCACCGACAGACTAATGGGCAGGCAGAGATTTCTAACAGAGAGATCAAAGCTATCTTAGAGACGGTAGTTAATACTGCAAGGAGGGATTGGTCACCCAGGTCTGATGAAGCACTATGGGCTTACAGGACTGCCTACAAAACACCAATTGGCATGTCCCCATACGCCCTGGTCTTCGAAAAAGCTTGTCATCTGACGCTTGAGTTGGAACATAAGGCGATGTGGGCATGCAAGAAGCTGAAATTTAATTTAGCCAGTGCGGGGAAAGTCCGGAAGTTGCAATTGAATCAGTTGGTCGAATGGCATCAATGACCGCCGAAGGTCACCAGGTATTGTTATTTAATGCACGTTTGCGACTGTTCCCAGGAATGTTGAAGTCTCGCTAGTCGGGGCTATTCCGAATCAAGACAATCTTTCCTCACGGCACAGTGGAATTAACAACTTTAAATGGGAATAGCGCATTAAAAGTCAATGGTTAGAGGATGAAACCTTACTATGGAGGCGACTTCGATCGACGCATCGACACCATTGACTTGGGCAAGCAGGATTAAACCACTTGCAGGGAAAGCGATTGCGGTAACTCTTAGAACTTCTTTCAATCGACCTTCCTATGTAAGTTTACTTGCTTTCTTTACCGCTTTCTTTTACCGTTTTCTTACTTCTGTAATTAATGTGTAGAACAATTCGTCTTTTATGTTTTGGCAATTTAATTTCGCATATGTCTCCATACTTTAAATGTAGTAACATCGTTCGTATAATTTTGTGCATGATGGGATGAATCACCATAAAGTCTTTTCGACTTGCGTTTTTGATGAATTATGAAGAGAAGAAAATAAGCTGGTATATATGAGAGGATGGGTGTAGTAAGTGAAACCAAGAGAAGCTATGCGTCTAGTACACCCAAATGCATTACGGTGCGGGGTGTGTTGCGCACGTATATGTCCTTTGCCCAGCCTTTGTTAAATGCACTATGTTGAGGTATCCTCCAGAAATGTATTTCGTTAAGGGTGTGCTGTGTGGATGTATGCGTGTTGCCTGCCCTCGGCAAAAATGTGTCTATGTTTATTGGAAGCATGGTGTGAATTTTAAATCATGCACCTTTCTTTTATAATCTGTAAGTTAATCAAATTCTTTGACTCTTGTACGAGCAATAGAAATTTTTTTGTAATGCGTTCATTTGTAATATATTTGTATACTTTGTTAATAGTCAATACAATCATAGTATCCACGGTTATAGTATGAATACTTTAACTTTATGTAAAGACATAAAAAGGATCAAGTTATAGTATATAGCCTAAATAATCATAAGTATATGGATGAAATTGGGTATCTCATTCTGTAATACTATTGGATGCGGCCTATTTTGTATGCTGATACAAATGATGTGATCCATAGATCATTCACGTAGAAACATCTGAGTGGAGGCATCCTATGCAATGAGTTTGCATAAAAACTGGACCTCGAAATAGTCACTATTCATTATAATGACCGTTTACTGTTAAAAATGACTTTTTCATACTAAAATAACCTAGGATAACTCGATCTTAATCTTGAGCTAACTATGAACTCCTGTTTATTCAAGATTATCCTTTAAGTTGCATAGGTGAGAGTAGTCAAACAACATTGCTCAATAAGCCTCCCATTCGAGGGATAAGACCAGATAGATAGCTAGAGACATAACCTTGTAGGATGGAATTCACTCCTACCCATAGGGTTACCACATAGGTGATTCCTTAACTGGTGATTCCTGGTCTTGAACAACGGGGCCCTGCCTTCTCGTTGTAGAGAGGGACATGATTCATAAGTGGTTCTATGAATCAGTTGTTTAATAGAGGGTCAGTGGGAGCTTAAGGAACAAGATGCATTTACAAGGGTAAAATGGTAATTTTGACCTAACTGTAAATACGAACGACCTGTGGATGATTGACTTACCGATTATGGTTAAAATGGACAGAAATATATCTACAGTGAGGAGAGTGCAACTGTCGAGCTATAGTGGTATGCCTTGATAGTTAACAAATATTGATTATTTTGGTTTTAAAGAGTTTAACCAATTAATTACAAATCATTGAAGCTCATGATTTGTAGGTTCATTAGGTCCATCTACTAGCTCATAAATTGGATTAATAAATTGAGTATGTTCATGATCTATAGGTCCATTAGGGTTGCGAATTTGAAACATTAAAATTCAATTTTTTAGGATTTCAATTAATTATATTTGATATAATTGAAACGTTTAATATTATTGAAAATTGAACGAAATTGGAGAATGAATTAATATTTAAATTATGATTTAAATATTAATAATATGAAATTGACTCATATTGGTCAAACTGGTGTTTTATTAATTTAATATTAAGATATTAAATTAATAATAATTTAATTTAATTAAAAGGTTTCATTAAAAATTAAATTTAGTTTTAATTTAAATTAATTATTTTGAATCAAATAAAACTAAATTATTTAAATAAAATCATTTTATTTAAAAGAAAATATTTTTGAAATCCAAAATGAGTTAGTGGATTTTTACAACATTTTTTTTTTTGGGAAAAATCTACTAAAACTCAAATTGTGTGATATATCACCCAATTCCACTCACCTCTTTAATGATATCGCCTAGTAGGAGCTGTCCTACATGCAGTTTTTTTCCTTGCATGGATTGAGCCTTTATATTGAATTTGCATGCTAAGATTTGAGAGAGAGCTCTGAAATTTTAAGCAGAAAGTTTGCACCTTTGTAAACCCTTGACAGCCCACCTAAGTACATCCAAAATTGAGCTCAATTTTAGTGTTTCCACCACACATTCCTTCTTGAGTTTAGTAGAGAAGACCTTGGTGGTGGTCTATGATAACAGGTACAAATGCACGATATTACAATACAAAGATATAAAACAATGGAGGATTGGGATGGTAAAAATATGTAAGTCTAAAGGCTTGAGAACATTGCGATCGCATGCGCCCATCACATTAAAGCAGCTAATTTAAGTATTTTGTGCAGGAAAATGCGTTGGTGCAAAGTAGAATTGCGATCCAAGGAATTCAGAGTTCAAGTGCATTAGAAGATTATGACCGCAAAGCTACGTGATCGTATGCGTTTGCGGAGATCTGCTTAAGAAGGTGGCCGCATAGAGACGGCGCATCAAGGTGAAAGCTTAATAAATCATGATGGGACAGAAATCTGGTGATGGTCGAATCCGAATTTAGTTGACAAGCCATTAACGACACACTGTAACAAGTACACTCAACTTTTCGGTAACAATTAATTGACGCATCAGACAGAGATTTAATGACATCCCATCAGTGCAATCATTTGAGAGAAAAGCTTTTCACCCTGAAGCTTTATAAATACCAAAGGCCACCTTCGTTAAAGGAGTTCAACAGTTCATTATTTTGGAGTTTCCATCCGCCATATACATAGAGATAATAGATGGCCGTAGACTGTAATTCATATACTTATGGGGGGAGGCGAACAAAGAGAGAAGACACCGAAAGATCATTCCTGGTCAGCTCGAGAGAGTGTCAAGAAGCGTTGAGAACGGAGAGAGGGCCAACTCTTGCGAAAGCAAGAACATTCTTTTGGGAAAAGTAGAGTAAACCACAGTGTAAAAGCCTCGGGAAGCAAGACATTTCTACCAGGCTCCCTATACTTACTTACCATTGTCATTTTGTATTATGATTTCATTTATAAAATGGAATTTTCATCTCTACATCTGTTCACTCTCTTTACATTCCACATGAGTAACTAAACTTCCGAATGGGTTGAGAAGCACTTAGCTAGCACGACCTAAGATCTTCATTTTATGCGTCCATCACCCTTTAGAGACACTTGAGAGAGTAGTCTAAAGAAAGAACCTAGACTTGAGAGAGTTAGGTTAGAATCTAGGCTTGTGAAAGTCAGATTAGAATCACATAAGCAAGAAATAGAAACTTAGAGATAAGTTCTGTTTGCTATCATGCATCGCATGCACCCTAGATATAGGATATGATAGTATGCAGTCGCCTTGGGTATGTGTGTGTCATTCATCATCGCATAGACAAGAATAGAGACTTAGACATAAGTCCTATAGACATTATCGTATACATCGCATGCGTCCTAAAATTAGGAACTATATCATTTGTATTGAGAGATGACATTCTGTTGTATGTGGGTAGCATGATCGCATAACTTGAACGCAATCTTATGAAGTGTCAACTAAATCCCTTCTCAACTCGTTCCTCACATATTCATTGTAACTTTCGCTGCTGTTAACTCTTTTCTTAATTCTGCCACATAGGATCTATACTTTAAACAAACATACCAACCAACTTATTGTTTTGTTTGTTACCGCTTATTGTCTCAATGTCCCTGTGTTCGACCCTGGGCTTACCAGGCAACCTAGTAGGACTTATACTTGGATTTTTCTAGGAAAACATGCATGTACAACGCATACACCAACATTGCAATATACACCATTATTTCATCATATTCACAACACATCAAGTTTTTGGCGCCATTGCCGAGGACTACGGCAGCACATATTGTGCTAATGGTAACTTTTTTATTTTCTTTGCAGTTTTCCATCTCTGTGCACTGCCTCTCCTTTGGTAAGGGATGAAGCGGGCGTCGTATGAGCGAAGGACAAGTTCCTGAGCCCGATTACAACCCAGAGATTGAAAGAACATTTAGAAGAAGAAGAAGAAACAACAGCCAACATCAACAACAAGAGAGAAATCCCATCATGACGGAGCAACTGAAAGATAGAGCACCGACCATAAATAATATCATGGCAAACCCCATTCTCTTGGCGAACGATCGCAATAGGCCCATCCGGGACTATGTGTCGCCCAACCTTTACGATTTCTCACCAGGAATCATGAGGCCAGCCTTGGACGATTGAGGTTCGAGATGAAGCCGGTGATGCTGCAGCTGATTCAAACTGCCAGACAGTTTGGTGGTAGGCATGGTGAGGATCCGCACGCCCACCTCCGAAGTTTTATTAAAATCTGCAATACGTTTTTGTTCCCAAACATCTCCNATGGTGAGGATCCGCACGCCCACCTCCGAAGTTTTATTAAAATCTGCAATACGTTTTTGTTCCCAAACATCTCCGCTAAGGAGATTCAACTAACACTGTTCCCATTTTCGCTGTGTGACCAAGCATGGAAATGGGCTTATTCTCTCGAACCAGGGGAGACTACATCGTGGGAATAGGTAGTTGAAAAGTTCATGAAGAAGTACTTCCCCCCGACAGAAAACGCAAGAAGGAGGAAGCTGATTACTAATTTTGAACAAGATATCGACGAATCGCTCAGTGACGCCTGGGCGAGGTTTAAAAGACTGGTGCGAGATTGTCCGCACAATGGCTTACACGATTATCTCCAAATGGAAATTTTCTATTACGGATTGAACCCTGCATCGCAGATGGCTACCAATGCGGCAGTAGCTGGTGGTCTGCTCGAAAAGACATGACGAGGCGAAAAATATACTTGATCGAATTTAAAAGAATCACGAAGATTGTAGAGAACGCGATCAACGATCGAGAATTATAGATAGTGACGCAAGTAATAGGGCCATCGCATCCCTACAAAACCAAATGAATGTGATGATGAATCTAATACAAGGCATCACAATCAATAGCATGGGAACACATAAAAGGCAGGCGAACGCAATCGCTCAAACGAACACGAGCTGTGTCACCTGTGGGGAAGCACATCCGATTGAAGAATGCCCAAGGAATCCACAATCAATATGCTTCATAAAGAATAACCCTTTATCTGATATGTACAACCTCGGGTGGAGAAACCACCCCAATTTTGCATGGAAAAATCAACAACGGTCAAATGCAAAATCAAGCCAGCAGTTCACAAGCACCACCATCTTCTTCCCTGGAAAGCCTACTAAAGCAGTACATAGAAAGGAATGAGACGGTGCTCCAGAATCAGGCAACTTCAATCCACAATCTCGAAATCCAACTAGGGAAGATTGCGGGCGAGCTCAAAAGTAGACCGTAGGGGGCATTGCCGAGCTCAACTGAGCTCCCTCGCAACTTTGGAGTGCAGGAAAGGAACAATGCCTAGCAGTCTCCTTGCTGAGCGGAAAAACGACAGCGGAAGAAGGGGAAGAACCCACCAGGACCAACCCGAATGCGGTAAAAACCAAGAACCCGTTGACATATGATTCAGAAGAGCCCAAGAAGATGAACCCAAAAGTTGCGTCCACCTTCAAGCCTCTAGAACACAAAACAAAAGAAGTATAGCTACCATCGTTCCGACAAAAATCGAAAAAGAAACAGAATCATGAAGAAAAGATCGCTACAGCGGCAGTAATGCAAAGGTTAAATACTATGATCCCACGAAAAATGTGCAACCCAGGAAGCTTCACGTTACCCTGCTCAATTGGAGGGGTCTACATTGGTCAAGCACTACAAGATCTTGGGGCGAGTATAAATTTTAATGCCGCTATCAATTTTCAAACGATTGAATGTGGGAAAACTAACGCCCACGATGAAGACTCTTTTGCTTACGAACAGACCCCAAGTACACCCCGAGGGAGAGTTGAAGGATGTCGTGGTCTCAATTGACAAATTCATTTTACCGGCAGACTTCATAATTTTGGATCATAAAGCGGACGAAGATGCGCCCATCATATTGGGACAACCATTACTATCGACCGGTTGTGCTCAAATTGACGTGCCCAAGGGAGAAATCGTGATGAAAGTTAATGAGAAAAAGCTCTAGATTGAGGCAATCAAGATCCTAGAATATCGAGAAAAGAAGAGAAAACTGCCTTGGACTTAAAGAGCCCAGATTGAAAGGAATAAGCAGTCCCTACGTTGTTATGCGATTCAAATTCATCAGGGATGCAATCTTTTTGAAGTATCCTTTGAAATCTTCAGTTCATGAACTCAAATCTACCTTTTTATACCCATTATAATTTCTATATCCTTTTTACTCCTTTCTCTTTAAAAAAAAGGGAAAATTTTTGTTAACTCTATCTTTTATATTTTTTACCCTTTCGATCTTTTTTGCAACGATCGTGGTGAACGATGCGGGGGAGCTGCACGATAACTGAAAAAATGCGACTAGTTCGATCAGCTATCGCAATTGAAGAAATCGATTCGTCGCAAAGAACGATGCGATCACAAAATGATGCTGGCGACAGAGCAAATTTGGGGGTTGTCTCTTTCCTTGACTTTGTTTATTCCAAATTTTGCACTTTCGCATATTGTCTTTAACTTTGATAATTTTATCAACGCATCCTCTTTAGTCGCCACAATCATTAAATATTGATTACTTTAGTAAGTCACCACATTGTTTTTTTATGCCAATTATGATTTCAATGATAAAACGCATGTCTCTATTTCTCATCACATGCACTATAATCAACTTAATTTGAGGATAGTCAATTCACGAAATATTTCTAGAAGTTAGTGGTCCACCGACTTTCTTTCAAACTGACTTTTACGAAACCTTCTAAGAGGATCGCATGAATTCTTTCAGTCTTTCAGCAATGAAGACATTGCTGTGTTTAAATTTGGGGATGCGGTATTTATTTTCAACCTTGCTACTTTTAGACATCAAAAAAAAAAATCAAAACATTGCGATCAAATCCTACTCGTAGTTGGATGTCCGCATGACACCCATGGGGGCATACCAAAGCGAAGGTAGGAATCGTGATTAATGCATAAATAAAATGATCGCAATTCCGCTGCCAAATGGGCATGAGTTTAGACTGAGAAAAAGCGCCTTGCTCGTACTTGGATGCTCACATGACACCCGTGGGGACAAGCCAAAACGAAGGCTAGGCACTTGGATCAGCGCAAGGTCATAGAAAGAATATATAAACTACGCTAGAATAAAAAGTCATTTGAAAACACCCCGGTTGAAAAAGTATTTTTTGTGAAATAAATCATGCGATATCCTGGAAAACAAGTAAAGTCTTTTTGAAGGTTAAACTTGTGGTCCCTAAATTTTAGAAAGATTTTAGGAAGAGACCTGGATAGAAATTAAGAAGATTTTGGTTCATAGGATTTGAATAAGGCACCTCGAGAAATCTAGGTAAGGAAAAGGCGGCAGACTCTCTAGAGAAATTCTTTAGTATATGCTTGAGGACAAGCATTGTTTTAAATTTGGGGGTGTGATAACGGGCAGAAATGCACGATATTACAACACAAAGATATAAAACAATGGAGGATTGCAATGGTAAAGATATGTAAAATCGTGTCCAAAGGCATTACGTTGAGAACATTGCGATCGCATGCGCCTCATCGTATTAAAGCAGTTAATTTACGTATTTTGTGCAGGAAAATACGTTGGCGAAAGGCAGAATTGCGATCCAAGGAATTCAGAGTCTGAGCGCATTAGAAAATTGTGACCACGAAGTTATGCGATTCTATGCATTCATGGAGATCTGCTCAAGACGATGGCCGCATAGAGACGACGCATCAAGGTGAAAGCCTAATAAATCATGATGGGACAGAAAGCTGATGACGTTCAAATCCGAATTTAGTTGACAAGTCGTTAATGACACACTGTAGCAAATACACTCAACTTTTCAGTGACAATTAATTGGCGCATCAGATAGATATTTAATGACATCCCATCAATGCAATCATTTGAGAGAAAATCTTTTTACCCTGAAGCTCTATAAATACCAAAGGCCACCTTCGTTAAAGAAGTTCAACAGTTAAGAATTTTGGAGTTTCCATTCGCCATATACATAGAGATAATAGATAGCCGTAGTCTGTAATTCATATACTTAGAAGCGGAGGCGAGTGAAAAGAGAAGACACCGAAAGATTGTTCCTGGCCAGCTCGAGAGAGTGTCGGGAAGTGTTGAGAATGGAGAGAGGGCCAACTCTTGCAAAAGAAAGAGCATTCTTTTGGGCAGAGTAGAGTAAACCACAGTATAAAAGCCTCGGAAAGCAAGACATTGCTACCAGGCTCCCTATACTTACTTACCATTGTCATTCAAGATTCTGATTTGATTTATCAAATGGAATTTGTATCTCTACAAATGTTCACTCTCTTTACATTCCGCATGAGTAACTAAACTTCCGAATGGGTTGAGAAGCACTTAGATAGCACAACCTAAGATCTTCATTTTATTCGATCATCTTGTCTTATGTATGCGTCCATCACCTTTTAGAGATACTTGAGAGATTAGTCAAAAGAAAGAATCTAGACTTGAGAGAGTTAGGTTAGAATCTAGGCTTGAGAAAGTCATATTAGAACTACATAAGAAAGAAATAGAAACTTAGAGAAATGTTCTGTTTGCTATCATGCATCGCATGCACCCTAGAAATAGGATATGATAGTATGCAGTCGCCTTGGGTATGTGTGTGTCATTCATCATCGCATAGACAAGAATAAAGACTTAGACATAAGTCCTATAGACATTATCGTATACATCGCATGCATTCTAAAATTAGGAACTATAGGATTTGCATTGAGAGATGACACGCTGTTGTATGTGGGTAGCATGATCGCATAACTTGAACGCCATCTTAGCAAGTGTCAACTAAATTCCTTCTCAACCTATTCCCCACATACTCATTGTAACTTTTGCTATTGTTAACTCTTTTCTCAATTCCACCGCATAGGATTTATACTTTAAACAAACATAACAACCAACTTATTGTTTTGTTTGTTACTGCAAAGGAATCTAAAATTACCGCCGCATATTGTCTCAGTAGTCCCTGTGTTCAACCCTGGGCTTACCAGGCAACCTAGTAGGATTTATACTTAGATTTTTCTAGGAAAACTTGAATGTACAACGCATACACTAACATCACAATATACACCATTATTTCATCATATTCACAACGCATCAGTCTACTTGAAGTTTCAAACTCGGATTAGAGGAGATCCAGCTGAATTCCTGGAGAATTGTACGAAGGTACTGCACTGTAGAAACCCTCTTATGAACTTTACTTGAGTAGCATGTTTAAAACTCAAATTAAGTTTAGTTAAAGTGCTTATTGATTCTGATTTCTTCTGTAGCATGTTACATTACTCCTTCATTTTTATCTCTAAAGCTACTGTGCGTTCTGACTTAATGCGTTTCTAGCTATCCTATTCTCTTGAATGGTTTTAGTTGAGATAACTTCAACCAGATGATTAAAATAATTAAACTTTAGAAATTAAGCATGCACAAAGTCACAAACGCATTTGACACAATAGCTTGACCCTAGCATCGTGACTCTATGGGGATCTTATAAATAGGACCCTGAGGGTCAGCTTTGAAGGCAACCACTACACATTCGAGATTAAGCTCGAATAAAAGGGAATTTGAGAGATTTTGTTCAGTTTTTTAGTGATTGAGTCAATTTGTTGAGAAATTATTATATAGTTAGCCTCGATTCTTACTTCTTTGTTGATCATTGTAGTCTAAATATGCCTTTTATAGGCTAAATTATTTTCTTGGGATAGTTTGTATGCCTTAATTATTGAAGGCCATCTAGTTTATTTTATTCAATTGTTGTGAACCCTTTAGGGGATTTGTTTTATTTTTAATTGAATTCAATATGTTTATGTGACAAATTGATTTGTTGATTTCATGTTTGCAAAATCTTTCTAGCCTATGCATTGTTGATCGATTGAGTTACAAATATTAGGATCGCATGGTTGAGGTCTAGACTTTTTCTGGACAAGTTCATGTAGGTTCTAATATAATCTTTACCAAATAAATCATGCAACAAGATATGGCTTTCTAGCTTGTTTAATGTCTCGACAATTGAACCCTTTCTTAATGATACACGAACTCTGATTTTCAAACTGATAGGGATTCTCGGAAGTCCACTTCAGGATCAGTGTTCACTCTTAACGGAGAAGCTATAGTATGGCGAAGCACTAAGAAGTGGTGCATCGCTGACTCCACTATGGAGGTCGAGTATGTAGCGGCTTGTGAAGCTGTTAAGGAGGCCGTTTGGCTTCTCAAGAAGTTTCTGACTGATCTGGAAGTTGTTCTAGAAATGTCTAGGCCCATCACCCTTTATTGTGATAATAGTGGTGTTGTGGCCAACTCTAGGGAGCCTAGGAGTCACAAGCGCGACAAACATATAGCGCGAAAGTATCATCTCATCTGCAAGATAGTGCATCGAGAGGACGTGATAGTCACGAAGATAGCTTCGGAGCACAACATTACTGACTTGTTTATGAAGGCTCTCACAGATACAGTTCTTAAGGGTCACCTACAGAGCATGGGTCTACGGGACCGTCCGTCGCTAAATTAGGGCAAGTGGGAGATTTTGTACTCGATCGTAGTGCACTGGTTTATTGTTTTTACTTGTATTTATCTTGTACACCCACTCGCTTTAGAACAGGGTCATGTTGTTTGTAAACATATGTATGAACAAACATTTGTGATGTAATAATATGAGATATTTTCTTCACTATTGTCTATGACATATGAGATATTTTAATTGCATTAACCACAAACTAATAAACTAAGATCCATGGTTATTGTTATAACTTAAGCATGTATATGGAGACATACAAATGGACCATGCCTTCAGTGATAACCTAAATGGTCTATAGTATATGAATAAAGAAGGGAAACCTTATTCTGGTGACACTACGGATACGACCCGCTTTGTAGATGTTACAAGTGTTGTAAAGTGCTACAGATGGTTTGATCCTAATCATTCACGTGGAGACATGCGAGCGGGGGTATCCTATGTAGAAGAGTTTGTATAAGACCGGACCATGAAATGTTTAGTCTCGTGATATAAGGCCATTCATGACAGAGAATTTCATTTCACTAGAATGACCATAGGTAACATGACCTTAATCCTAAGTGAGTTGGGAAGTCCTATCTATGAGGGCGGTCCTTTGATTTGAATGGGGCGAGTGGCCAAATCGCCAACTCAAACCTACCACTTTGGGGATTTGTCTGATTGTGACCTGCGAACTCAAATACACAAGACGAAATTTACTCCTTCCCCAAAACAAGGGTAAGTAGATAGATTGTTCTCTTAAGGGTTGATTCCAGGGCTCGAACAATGTGGCGCCACAGACTTTATCATGGTCTGAGCAGTGTTCACTCATAGTAGGACTATGATGTATTGTTGATTAGAGGAATCAATGGTACTGTACTTACGAGCGATCTGTGAAGGGTTATCATACTGTTGATTAGTTATATCCAATGGATACAGAAATATATATGTAGTGAGAAGAGTGCAATTGTCTATCTTTAGTGGACTGCTCGACAGTTAACAGATGATGGATATCTTTATTAAAGAGTTTAAATAGTTATTCACGTACCGTTGGAGCTTCAAGCTACAAGTTCATAAGGTCCCCTTGGTAGCTCAATCGATTCAAGTCGAGAATCAATTTTTGGGTTAGTTTGAAATGTTCGAATTAACAAGAGAGAATTTTATTATATATGATATAATTAAATTGGTTCAATTATATGTGATATAATTGATTTGTTGTATTAGATACATTAATTGGAGGAATTTATATGAATATGATTTATATTAAATAAAGGAAAAAATAACTATGGTTTATATATTACATATGATGTGATATTAAAACTATAGATTATAAATATAATATGATAAATTAGTTATTATATTTATTTATAATAAAAGTAATTACGAAATAATTGTGATTGGTTTCTCCTCTAACTATGCAAGTGGGAGGTTATTTTCAATTTTAATAACTGAAGAATAAAATGAAAATAGTTTTCATTTTTTGAGGATTGCATCATTATCACATACTAATCGATCGAGTGAAAGAAAGCTATACGATAGTCCTTTCAAAAGACTAAACGACCGAGCGATTTTTCTAGATGATTGCTCCTTGTTACTAAACGATCGAGAACCCATTGTCTATATGATAGACTAAACCTTTCTCCCACTTACTCGATCATTTAACTCGATCTTATACTTCCTCCTTCCCTCTACCCAATTCACACAGAACCCGCACCTCCTGGATTCTCACTCTGAGAATACCAAGGTAACCGAGTGGTAGTATCGAGTGTTGTTGTTTGACGGTCGAGGATCGAGTCTTACTCGATTGGGTTCGACGATCTGACAGTTCGTGATTACACTAGTTGTTTGTTGCGTTTGTGATCGTTTAGACTTTTCTGGGACGCCTGACCAGTGTAGATTGAGGAAATACGTGAAGAATAGTTCTTCCAAGGTATGTCACTCGATTCCCTTTGTATTTAAGTAAAGAAAACATGTTGTAATTTTCTCTATAATGCATAACTATGGTTGTTTGTCGTAAATGCTTTATTCTTTCACAATGGGCTTGGAAAGATCTTTCTTTCGCTCAATGGTTCTATTGAATAAGAGTTCCTTCACAGAAAACCCACCTCCACCTAATAAGTCCAATGAAGAAGCTGAGAAAAATGAGGGTAAATCTGAAGCACGGCCATCTACCCCTAAGGTAAGTACTCTTCCTTCACCTTCTATTGAACCTTATATTCCTAAACCTTTGTTTCCTAGTAGGCTGCAAGACAAAAACAAGAACATAGGGACGAGGAGTTGATTTAGATGTTTAAAAAGGTTCAGATAAACATTCTCCTCTTGAACGCGATCCAAAAAATTCCCAAATATGCTAAATTCCTCAAGGAATTGTGCACCGAGAAGAGGATAGGTAAGGATAAGGAACGGGTTGTGGTAAGTAAGAATGTATCGGCTCTAGTTAAACAAAATATGCCTAGAAAATGGCGAAACCCGGGTATGCTCACTTTACCCTACATTATTGGTAATAGAGTCATTCGTAAAGCTATGCTTGATCTTAGAGCCTCTACTAATGTCATGCCTTATCATGTGTATGAGGATCTCAATTTGAATGATTTGCAAAAAACTACTGTGTGCATCTAATTAGCTTATAGATCTTATATCCAGCCTCTAGGGATAGTGAAGGATGTGTTATTGCAAATTAGGGATTTGATTTTCCCAGTTGATTTCTTCATTTGAAAATTGATGAAATTTCCAATCATTCTTCTTCTACAATTCTGTTTGTAAAGTCCTTTATGAAAACTACAAAGACAAAAATAGATGTTGACAAGGGCTGACTACAAAGACAAAAATAGATGTTGACGAGGGCTGTCTTTCTTAGAGTTTGATGGGGAATTAGTTTCATTTAACATGTATGATGCTATGAAATTTTCTGAGGAATATCTGCCGCTATGTATGATTGAGGTGCATGACTTATTAGATGATATTATATTGCATGATGGTAGTGATGACTCTTACATATTGATTACTCCATGTATTGATTTGGATTCTCATGACTCGCATGATTTATCTCTTTCTGTTGTTGATGTTAGCAACCGAAGGAACCTTCTTCTGATTTTAATATTGTTGGTTTGCATGTACAAGGGATTGAGCTAAAGGCTCTCCTTGGTCATTTAAAATATGTGTACCTGGGCAAAGGGAACACCTTTCCAGTTATAATCTCTAGGGAGTTGATAACTACCCAAGAGGAATCCTTAGTTGAGACTCTGAAGAACTGGAAGGAGGCCATTGGGTGGACTCTTTATGATCTCAAGGGAGCAAGCCCTTCTCTTTGCATGCCTAGAATAACTTTAGAGGAAGGAGCCAAGCCCACAATTCAACCCCTCAAAAGGCTCAACCCCACGATGCAAGACGTCATTCTTAAGGAAATTATCACGCTCATTGAAGTCGATATTATTTACCCAATTCTTGATAGTAAGTGGGTAAGTTCTATTCATGTAGTTCCAAAAACAACCAGCATGACAATTGTGGAAAATGACAAGGGTGAGATGGTGCCGATGCACGTACAAAATGGGTGGAAAATGTGCATCGATTTTCAAAAGCTCAATGAGGTAACTAAAAAAGACCACTTTCCTATGTCTTTTCTTGATCAGATGGTGGAACAACTTGCCAAAAAACCGTTCTTTTGCTTTCATGTTGGGTTCTCTGGATTCTACCAAATCTCAATCGCCCAAGAAAACCATGAAAACACTACCTTCACTTGTACTTATGGGACTTACGGCTTCAAAAGGATGCCATTTGGGCTTTGCAATGCCCTAGATACGTTCCAAAGGTGTATGATGAGTATTTTTTCTGATTTCATAGAAAGGTGCATAAAGGTATTCATGGATGATTTTATAGTTTATGGAGAATCTTTTGATGATTGTTTGCATAATCTTGGTCTAGTATTAAAACATTGTATTGAGACTAATCTTGTGTTGAATTATGAAAAGTATCACTTTATGGCTTCTCATGGGATTGTTTTAAGACATTTAGTTTCTGTAAGGGGGATTGAGGTAGATAAGGCTAATATAGATGTTAGTGCTAACCTTTTCTATCCTACGTGTGTTATGGACATTCATTCTTTTCTTGATAGCACAAGCTTTTACAGGTGTTTCGTCAAGGATTTTTCAAAGTTGGCATTACAACTATCAAGTTGCAGAACGATGTTCCTTTTAATTTTGACAGGAAATGTCAGGACGCCTTTGAAACTTTGAATGAAAAGTTGACCACCACCCCAATTTTGCAACCTCCACGATGGACGTATCATTCGAGATCATGTGTGATGCTAGTATCTAGCAGTGGGAGTGGTCTTATGATAGCGGGTCGACAAGAAAAGTCATGTTATATGCTTCGCATCAAGGACCCTAAATCCTACCCAGATAAACTACACCACGACTGAGAAAGAATTTATGGCTATTGTTTTTGCTTTAGATAAATTTTGTTCTTACTCTCTTGGCTTTCTTGTTACTATTTTTACTGATCATTCTACTTTAGGTACCTCATGACCAAGAAGGAGTCGAAGCCCCGTCTTGTGCGTTGGATGTTTCTCCTTCAAGAATTCAACGTGACTATTAAGGATATGAAGGGAGTAGAAAACTTGGTGGCAGACCACTTAAGCAGGATTGTGAAAGAGGAGGACCCCACGTATTTAAGAGAGGATTTCCTTGACAAGTTCCTATTCCAGATGACCACACCCATGTCTTGATGCTAACATGGTAAATTTCCTGGTTAATGGTAAGTTCCCCTATGATATGTCTAGTTCCAGGAAGGCCAAACTGAGGAGTGATTCAAAATATTTTGATTGGGACCCATCATACCTTTGGAATATTTTTTCTAACCAAATCGTCAGAAGGTGTGGCTCGGACTGAGGAGTTTGAGTATGTACTTTCATTCTGTCATGAGATGGCCTGTGGAGGGCATTTTAGCCCTAGGAGGACTATTAGGAATGTTTTGGATAGTGGGCTGATCTGGAATTCTCTGTTTGCTAACTGTTTTGCATTATGTAAATCATATGAGAGATGTCAGAGGTTAGGTTCTTTGTCTAGGAGAAACGAGATGCCACTTAATTCTATCCTTATGTGTGAGATTTTTTATGTTTTGGGCATGGATTTCATAGGACCCTTTCTTCTTCATATGGTTACTTGTATATTCTTTTGGGAGTGGATTATGTGTCGAAGTGGGTTGAGGCTATTCCCACTAGAACCAACAATGCTGTCGTTGTTTTAGTATTCATAAGAGCAAACATCTTTTCCAGGTTTGGCATACCTTGAGCCATAATTAGTGACCAAGCTACATACTTTTGCAATCAGACCATTGAGGCGCTCATGAGAAAGTATGGAGTTCACAATCGAGTTGTCACTCCATACCATCTTCAAACGAATGGCCAAGCAGAAATTTCTAACCGAGAGGTTAAGAGTATCCTGGAGAAAACTGTCGATCCAGTAAGGAATGATTGGAGCACACACCTTGATGGTGCTCTTTGGGCTTACAGAACTGCTTTCAAAACTCCTATTGGAACAACGCCCTTCAAGCTTGTCTATGGCAAGGAGTACCATTTACCGATAGAGAATGAGCATAAGGCCTATTGGGTGGTTAAGCAATACAATTTGAATCTAGCCCAAGCCGGTGAGGAGAGACTTCTAGAACTATAAGAATTGGAGGAACTACGCCTTGAAGCCTATGCGAACTCAAGACTTTACGAATAAAAGTCAAAACTAATTCATGTTAAGGGTCTTTTGAGGAAGGAATTTTGTGTTGGTCAGAAAGTGTTGCTTTATAATTCACATCTATCAATCATGCCCGGTAAACTTAAGTCTAAATGGCTTGGTCCTTTTGAGATTATTAACTTGTTTCCCTATGGTGAAATTGAGATCAGGAGTCTGGAGACAGGGAAGGAGTTCAAGGTGAACGGGCACCGCCTTAAGATCATCAACAAAGAGGAAGTCAACCTAGCTTGTTCAAGCTTCCTGTTGGCTCCAACCTTTATCACTTGAGCCCGCGTCACTAGTCGTCGAGCAAAAGACGTTAAATGTTGTGCTACCTAGAGGCAACCAGGAGTTTAATTTTATATGCTGTCTTTTCTTTTCTTTTTCTTCTTTTGTTTTTTTTCTTTCATTTTTTTTTAATTAAAGAATGGCCGAGTACATTTACTTTTCTTCTTAGGAAGAATGTCAATTTTGTCTCTTGAAGGAAGTCTTTCTTAATGATCATGTTTGTGTCCAAAATGCAGCGGAGTTTTTCTATTCCCCTTGTCCCTTTTCCTTTTGTCCTTAGCATGAGTTAAAGGCTAGATATACATTGAGGACAATGCATAACTCTTATGTTGGGGGTGGATGAAGCATGCTTCGTGATATTTGATATTTTGATTTGTGATCTAAATTGTTGTCTTGATTCTATTTGATGGATGCTTTAATGTCTGTTCATTCTGTTTGACATTTCCTTTCAGTAAAAAATTGATGACACACTCATTGGGTTGCTTATTCTTAAAGAGGAGTAATTTTTCATGAACTTGAGCTTTTTATAACTTTTTTTCATTGGATCCATGCATAATGAACCCAAGTTGAAAAATTTTCTGATTTGAATCCTTTAAAAGTCTTAGAAACGGATTATCCATCTCAGATTTTCGTTGTCACCTCGAAAGGCTCCCTTTTGGCTTGAGAGTAACTTTTAGTGCTTGAGAATAAAATTAGATAGTGAGAAATAGTGGCCTTGTGTGACAAAAAAGATAATGTGTATGTGCATGGATAAAGGTGAAAAGAGCTACATCCGTCGTGTCTAGTTAGGGTCTGCAAGAAAGAAGCAATAGGTTCCTAGCGGTCGGGTGTGTAAGCTAACCCTCTAGGTAAAACCAATGCCCTCTATATTTTCTGTGTGTGAGTTTCTAGCACTCTTGGCTAGTGTTGCTCTTTGATTAGCAATAATAGTATGCCTTGAGCTGATGACTGAGCCAGAGTAGAGGGAAGATGAGATGGGAGTCAGATAAAACTTTTTTGGGTACTTTTCGATTTACGAAAAAGTTTTCATGTCTTAGTGTTTCATTTCTACATGACTTTTGAGAATACAGGACGTTCCATCCTTCAATATTTGACGAATCATCCGTACATCCAACTATAAAATTGAATTGGATAGAAATAGAACTGTTTTTTGCCATATGAACATCCCAGAAGAACAAAAAGTAAATTGTGTCACCTTCATGTTAAGAGACGATGCAAAGTTCTGGTGGGAATCCACACAAAGAACAATCAAAGGTACAGTCTCATGGCAGCAATTCAATCAGGCTTTTTACAACAGGTATTTCCCTTTGACAGTGAGATGTCAAAAGAAAGTGGAATTTCTTAATCCTCGTCAAGAGAACATGTCGGTGGCAGAGTATGAACGAAAATTTGATCCCTTGTCTCACTGTGTAGCTCGACTAGTCGACACACAAGAGAAGAAGGTGGAAAGGTTTATTTGGGGATTAAGAGAAGGCATTCGAGCCATTGTTACTGCTTTCCGACACAAAGAGTACCCTTACCCTTGAGTCAGCCTTACTCATGGAAGTAGATCTTGCTGCCAAAACCTCAACTTCTGAATGAGGATGCATGCCAAATGAAAGGAGGAAACTCGCCCAACAGGGCTTCCAACGCTCACAATGGCAAGCAAAAATTTCCCAAAGCACTCGCGTACAGTCACCACAGAAGAGTCAAACATTTACATATCCTAAGTGTAGAAATTGTGGAAAACACCATTAGGGGCAATGTCTTTGGAACTTAGGGGTGTTTTTCAACTACGGCCAGACAGGTCACTATACAAAGGGTGCCCAAAGCTCAACGGCCCAGACCATCCAGCCTACTAGTAACAAGGTTACCCAACAACAGAAAGAACGGGGGTTTGCTGTTACACGTCAAGAGGTAGAGGATCAAGATGCAGTTGTTACAAGTACATTACCCATCCTCGGGTATTATGCCTTCACTTGATTCGGGCTCTAGTCATTCATTCATCTCTACAATATTTGCATAACATGCTCAATTAACATCAAAGCCTTAGGCTACATTCTATCCGTAGCTACTCCTGCCGAAGTATCTATGTTGGCTCACTCAGTAGTAGAAAACTGTGAATTGTCAGTATCAGGACATAAACTAGGGATGACCCTTATCATCCTGGACATAAGTGATTTTGACATAATACTAGGTATGGACTGATTAGCAGCAAACTATGCAAGCATAGATTGCCATAATAAAGAGGTCATATTCACCTTTCCAACAGGAACCAAGTTTAAGTTTAAGAGTTCTAATGCACCATCAGCCCCATGAATAATTTCAACCTTAAAAACTAAACATTTGCTCAACCATGGGGCTTGGTCATATTTAGCAAGCGTAGTAGATTTACGAAACCAAAAGGATGAAATTAAGGTCATTCCTGTAATAAGGGAATTTAAAGATGTATTCCCAGAAAAGTTACCAAGATTACCACCTAGTCAAGAAATAGAATTTTGTATAGATCTAATTCCCGGAGCTGAACCAATATCTAAAACACCATATAGAATGGCATCTGCGGAATTAAAAGAACTCAAAATATAATTACAAGAATTGTTAGATAAGGGATTTATACGCCCTAGCATGTCTCCATGGGGAGCACCTGTTTTATTTGCTATGAAAAGGGATGGATCAATGCGTTTATGTATAGATTATCGGGAGTTGAATAAGTTGACAATAAAGAATAAGTATCCACTCCCACGCATTGATGACCTATTTGACCAATTACAAGGAGCCTCAGTATTCTCCAAAATAAACTTACGATCTAGGTATCATCAACTACGAATCAAGGAGTCGGATATACCCAAGACTGCTTTCCGAACAAGATATGGGCATTATGAATTCGTTGTGATGCCCTTTGGATTAACGAATGCCCCTGCAGCCTTTATGGACTTGATGAAGAGAAATTTTAAGGACCATCTTGATAACTTCGTGATCGTATTTATAGATGATATTTTGGTCTATTCCAAGTTTGAGGCAGAACATGAAAAACATCTTAGGGACGTCCTTTCCATATTAAGAAATGAAAAGTTGTATGCCAAATTCTCCAAGTGTGAGTTTTGGACGCGACAAGTTACCTACCTAGAGCATATTGTAAAGCAAAAAGGAATCTCAGTGGATCCTGCTAAGACTGAAACAGTTAGCAAGTGGCCTCGCCCAACAATAGTCAGTGAAGTGTGCAGCTTCCTTGGATTAGCAGGATATTATAGACGATTTGTGAAGAATTTCTCAAGTATAGCATTACCCTTAACCAACCTCACCAAGAAGAAGAATCCTTTTTTTTTGGAACCAAGCATGTGAGCAAAGCTTCCAGGAACTAAAAGAAAGGTTGACCACAACCTCTATTCTCACTATACCTGATGGATCAGGGGGTTTAACTGTGTACAGTGACGCATCGAAGAAGGGGCTTGGTTGTGTATTGATGCAATACGGAAAGGTAATAGCATGTGCTTCAAGACAACTAAAACCTTATGAACAAAATTATCCCGTTCATGACTTGGAGTTAGCTGTCGTAGTCTTTGTCTTAAAGATATGGAGACATTACTTATATGGGGAAAAGATCCAAATTTATACAGATCATAAAAGCCTTAAGTACTTCTTTACCCAAAAAGAGTTAAATATGAGGAAACGAAGATGGTTAGAATTAGTCAAATACTATGACTGTGAGATCCTCTATCATCCAGGAAAAGCTAACATTGTTGCTGATGCTCTTAAGCAGAAAGTCAGCTCATACAGCAACTTTAAGTACCATCTCCAAACACATAATGGATGACCTGGAAAGAGCTGAGATCTCATTAATACCAGACACCTTCACAATTCGAATAACACAGTTAATTGTAAGACATGCATTAAGTCAAAGGATAGTTGATGCATAACAAATAGATAAACACATAAACAAACAACTACAATCAGAAAAATCAATTCTCTCAGCCCCAGACTCTGCACTCCTCTACCGTGGGCGTCTATGTGTACCAGATGATGAAGAAATGATGAAAGAACTACTGAAGGAAGCTCATGAATCATGCTTTTCAATACATTCTGGGAGTACCAAAATGTATCGAAACTTGAAAGCACATTACTTGTGGGGTAACATTAAAAAGGATATAGTCGACTATGTAAGTAAATGTTTGGTTTGTCAACAGGTGAAAGCTCTACGGCAACGACCACAAGGACTCCTCCAGCCTCTAAATGTTCCAGAATGGAAATGGGAGCATATTTCTATGGACTTCATCTCAGGACTCCCGAGAACTGTTAAAGGCCACAACATGATTTGGGTGATTGTAGATCGACTCACCAAATCGGCCCACTTCCTACCATGCAAAACTACTCACACTACGGAAGCACTAGCTCAAATGTACTTAAAAGAGGTCATTCGGTTACATGGAATCCCAGTATCAATTGTTTCAGATCGAGACCCTCGTTTCATCTCCAAGTTCTGGAAAAGTATACAGAAAGCAATGGGCATACAGCTAAATTTCAGCACAGCCTTCCACCCACAAACTGATGGACAAACAGAACGAGTTAATCAAATCCTAGAAGACATGTTGAAGGCATGTACTTTGGATTTTACTGGAGCATGGGATTCGCAGATACATCTTATATAATTTGCTTATAATAATAGTTATCAGGCGACAATTGGTATGGCTCCCTTCAAAGCCTTTTACGGAAAGAAATGCAGATCCCCTATACACTGGGATGAAATTGGGGAGCGAACACTACTAGGACCTGAATTGGTGCATCAAACATCAAAGTCAATTAAGCTAATTCGGGAAAGAATGCGAACAGCTCAAAGCAGACAGAAGAATTATACTGATAACCGTCGAAAAGAGCTGGAATTCAAAGTAGGAGATCACGTATTTCTAAAGGTAGCACTAATGAAGGGCATTATGTGTTTCGGACAAAAAGGCAAGTTTAGCCCTCGCTTTATTGGACCCTTTGAAATATTAAAACGTATTGGCCAAGTAGCTTACCGATTGGCATTACCACCCACACTTTCTACAATACATAATGTCTTTCATGTATCGATGCTTCAAAAATATGTGTTCGACCCATCACATGTAGTAAATTATGAATCTCTACAAATAAGTGAAAACTTGGAATATGAGGAGACTCTGGTTTGCATCCTAGCAAGAGAGAAGAAGTCGCTTCGTTATCGAGAAATAAGTTTAGTAAGACTCTCTGGAAAAATCAGCAAGTAGAAAAAAAAACTACAAGAACGAGAAGAAGAGATGAAAGACAAATACCCTTATCTTTTTAAGAACCAAGAAACTTTCGAGGACGAAAGTTCTTAAGAGGGGAAGAATGTAACGACCCAGATTTGTACGCGTACAGGAAATTAAATATCAAATAATAAGCAGGACGAAATTTTATTTAAAGGGGTGAAAATTTAGAAGGAAAAAAATGATGAATAATTGGAAATTGGAAATTTATTGGATTAATTGGAAATTTATTCATTATCCAAAAAATAATGAATAAGGGAGCAGAATTAGGGAGGATTAATTGGAAGTTGGACGCTAGCTAATTCAGGAGAAAACGGGCCGTAGATATCTTTTGTTTGGACACTACTCATTGGAAGAATTGGAGGTGAATTAATTGCCCATATACTCTTAAAATTTGAAAGAGTTAAAAAGAGAAAGTGGAGTCCACAAGTAGTGAAGGCAACCACGCGTGAAAACTAGCGAGATTGGAGAGAACATTGGAGAGAGCGAGAGTAAAGAGAGCGAGATTTGCAGCGAGAAAATGGGAGAGAGCGAGAGCCACACCAGCGAGAAAACTAGAAAGAACGAGATTCTGAGAAGAGAGTTGCACGATCGAAGAGAGAATTGGAGAGTGAGAAACCCCAGCGAGTGATGCTAGCGAGATTGAGGCTGGCGAGAGTAGAGAGAGCGAGATCCTTGGAGAGAGCGAGATTGAAGGAAAATCGGAGAGAGCGAGAATTGTAGCGAGAAAGCTGGAGAGAGTGGGAGCGGGAGCGAGAGCGAAAGTGAGAGCGAAAGCGAGAGCAAGAGTAGTAGCAAGAGCGGGAGAGAGACTAGCGAGAGGGAGAGCGCGACCAGCGAGAGCGAGAGCGAGAGTAGAAATCGCGAGAGCCAAACCAGCGAGAAAGCTGGAGAGAGCGAGATTTCTGAGAATAAAGAGAGCGCAGGATTTGGGACAGAAGTGTTGGTTATGCGTTTGAATGTTGGCCGACGTCTTATAGTTATACATAGGAAAAACCCTAAAATTGAATAACAAAGAATTGATGACGTAAGGGCAAAACGTTAACAAGGATTAGGTGTCTATTGAGAGGAATCACTTAAACCCTGAGTTAATTTAAAGAAGGCCACCTGTGGCATGATTATGTCACACTGAGAAGAGCTGGAAAACTATAATAAATAGGACCCATTTGCGAAGATTTAACCCATTTCTTCAAAACAAATCTCATGTAAAAAAGAATCGTTGTGGAAAAAGTAAGTATGGAGTGAGGAAATTTCTGTGAGGCTAAAAGAGAAAAGCTCGGGTAAGGTGCTACCCAATTTCCTTCAGTTAAAAAGGAAAGCATCTACTGATTCAAATCATAAAGAATAATAAGGAATAATAACTTGATGACAGTAAGAGTTTTATCTCACCCTCTCTTTAAAATGTTTCTATGGTTAGTGTACCTTTATTATGTTGCATTGATTATATATATTGTTATATTGCATTACATGTTTAAAACACATTTTCTTACAAGGGACCCCATGCATATGTTCTGTTCACGATACGTTATAATCAAGTTTTAATTAGCTATAAGTTAGCTTCCGTCTAATCTTACGTTTATTGTTAATGGTGATGTTGGATGCGACTTCTGGCCCCTTTACTGACTGCATTGACCCGCTTAATCATCAAAATGTAGTTTTCGCTTAAGTCCTCATCTTTTCTATCAGGGCAGAGAAAGAAATTTATTGCTTCCAGGGGCTGCAGGGCATGTATGGTTGCATCCCTTCAGGCGTAATCTTTACGTTATATTATGCTAGGGGATAGCAGGGTATGTATTGGTTGCACCCCTTTAGTTCCAATATTACGTTTATGCTAATGATTGATGTTGGATGCGCTTCTGGCCTTACTTGACTGCATGACCGCTAATCATTAGATGGGTTATTTTTTCGCTTAGGTCCTCATTCTTTCTATCAGGGTGGGAGAGATTTCTGATTGGAAGCATAACCGCCACCCACAATGTTATTATTACGTTATTCGGGTCCCAACATTGATGTTTTTTCATACATTGTGCTTGGATTGTGCATTGGTCATTACCCTATGTTGAGAACTACTTACTGGTATATTATATATTCATCCTAATAAGTTTTTACAGACTTTGTAGGTAAGGAACCACAGCGTAGATCGGCAGAATTTTTTTGGACGTCGCTCAAATGGCCAACCATCAAACTCACTATTATAGGCATATGCATTTTGTACCAACCACGCTATTTTTTTATGGATCCTGGTGTTTTGATAAATAAACTTTTTTATATAGTTTTTCTATTTATTAATAAAATTTAGATATGGTTCTTTGAAATTTTCACCAAACTCATCTCATGATAGAAAAGTCTAAGTATTGCATGATTCTTTAGCGGTCGGATCATAATGTGTAAGGATCCGGGCGTTACACCAGTTATTCAAACACATATTCTCATAGAATACCAATACTTCACCTTTCATGCTAGCGTTCAAAACCATAAAGAACACATACATGCTAGAAATCAAACACAATCTCATAGAATAACCAATACATTATCTCACGCGTCTTAGACGATGTCTATACGATTCAAATATTATTGCGCATTTAATCCACCAGGTTCTCATTCGAAGAAGACGTTACATCAAGTCATACCATCAATCATCATGCTGATTTAATCATCAATACTGTCCTTATTACATCACCTCACCTAATGTGCTTCGGCCCGTGAGCAGGTTCCAGTATTATAGTAATTACTCTATATCTCAGTGAAAAATCACAGAGTGAAATCACAACAACCAAACGAAAACGAAACGCAACTATCTTCAAGATAGTCGAGCCCCTAACACGAGACAAAGCATCAAATTTTAGTTCTCAAAAAAACACTGACAATAACCTTTCAGATCAAAAACAAAATACCCAAACGAACACAACTCACAATGATTACCAAAATTTGAAATGCCCAACAGCCTTACCCAATGACGAAACCCACTTCCAGACTTCCTCAACGACGCCCCTTTGACTTCCAAGCTTCTCCAAAACTGTGACTTCAAAATCCAACCAAAGGCATGGTAAAAAAAGATAATGAAGCACAACACATGGCCAATAGTCTATTTAGGAAAAGAATCAACAAACTTACCGCAAATCCACAAGATCGGTAAAAACCCAACCGATGAGAGAGGAACTTACCCAAAACAGACTCTGACGGCAAACGGCACGACGGCGCATCGAATGAACGCGAGCTGGCTGGTAGAGTTTTGGCCGACGGCGAGCTGAAGAGAGATGGAAGAATGCTTCAGGGTCGCAATTAGTGCAGATGTGTGGCACGACGAGTCGAGCGACACGGAGGAGACCGACTGGGAGAAGGACGATGCGACAGGCCGAGCGGATCTAGCATGGATGCTCGTGAATGGAAGGCGTTAGGTGAGACGGTAGAGGGGATCTGGATGATCGCTACTTGCTGACGAGACGGAGCTGACCTGCTCACGAATGGTGGCCCACGAACGATCGACAAACTGGTGGCGGCTCGATTGGACACGCGTGGTGGCTGGCTAGAGAAAAGGCAATCGGGCGAGGCTAGGGCACGAAGAAGAAGATAGGGGGGTCTTGAAAAAATGTGAGGGGTGAGGGAGAGAAATAATTTTTTTTATAAATAATTAAAAAATATTAATATATAAAATAAAATAAAGTAAAAATAAAATACTTTATTTTATCTTATCATATCCCATTGATATTATTTTATTCTTTCCCTTCCAATTTTGTTTTTAATCCCTTTTTCCCTTCAAATCTTCAATTCAAGATATTTCAACTCGTTCCTTTCCATAATGAAATTAATTATCAGCATTAATTTCAAATTAAAGAAATTTGGGTGGCATAAAAGTCCAATTTTCACAACAGGCCTCCGATAAACAATTAAATTGAATCATTCTATTTGCAACAATTAAATTTCAGCAATCACATTTTAAATTTTAAAATTCCAAAAATGCCTTTAATTAATATAAATTATTGAAATTACATTACAACAAAATTTTGGGGTGTTATTGAAAACAATTTTCCTAAGTAATTTTTAATTAAATTATTTATGTTTAGAAGGGAAAAATTTTAAGACTGATTTATTTACAAGTACAATAATAATTAGTACTCTTTTAAAAAACTCAATTTTCGACCACAAGCAAGGACAACATTATAATACACGTCTTGTTTAAACTGTAGATATTCGTTTATGTATAAATTTGTAAACTATAACTTGACCACAATGTCAAGCTATAATTGTCAAATTATGCAATGTGAAGGTCATTAAAGAAGAAAAATGATTTCAAAACATAGTTAGTAATTAGTCCTTAATTAGAGTGTAATTGCGAAATAGAATGGTCATTAAATAAGAAAAATGACCTATACACAATAATTATTAGCCCTTAATTAGGGTGCAAATGCAATTACTAAACAAAATTGTTCGTAAATAAGAAAAATTTAGGTTCATTCTTCCTTTCTTCATCACATTCCATATTTAATTTTTCATATCTATAAATTCCCTTCACTTCACGTCTCAAAACGTACCCTTTTAATCTAATTTTTCTTCAATATGTGGACTCAAAAGCCTCTCATAGCCATTTTCTTAGCTACTTTCATGTTTGTTCTATGCCAAACTCATGCGCAAAACTCCCCTCGTGACTATGTTGCATTACACAATCGTGCTCGTGCACAAGTTGGGGTTGGCCCCATTATATGGAATAAAACAATAGTGGCCTATGCTCAAGCCTATGCCAATAAAAGGAGGAATGGTTGTGCGATGGTTTACTCAAGTGGGCCATATGGCGAAAACATAGCCGTAGGCTACTACCTAGAAATCACCAGAGCGTTTGCAGTGAAATTATGGCTGGAGGAGAAACCTCTATACAATTACACGTCAAATTTGTGCATCAAGGGCGAGTGTAGCCACTACACTTAGGTGGTGTGGCAAAACTCAGTGCATATTGGATGTGCTAGAATGCCTTGTAAGAGTAACTCTCAATTCGTTATATGCAATTATCATCCTCCTGGCAACATCTTTGGACAAAAGCCTCATGATTCTTCACTCTAAATAGGAATATAGTTTTTTTGGGATATGCTCCCCTATCAAGCCTAACTACTCGTTCATAATTGAAATTGATACTATGTATTATTGTCAACTATAATGGGATGGACAAACCTAATAGTTTATGGAGTCTACATTATTGAATATGCAATAATAAATCTTCTTATTACATGTTTATAACTACATGGAGCATTTGCAAATAAAACATAAATTGTAAATTATTGTTAAAGTAATATCGATATCATTTTTTGACCTAGAAAATTTTGGTTATTATTAGAAATGGATAATTTTTTTCGGCTACATTATTAGCAATGGTCAATAGTCAATAATCCTAAGTCAAATTTTGATTAACCAAGATTAATTAATTTTAGTTATCTAAAATTCGTCCCCAAAGGAAAACATTATTTTTGTGTTAATAATTTTGCATCTTAAACTTGAGAAAATAGTAAATAATCTATGATTAAATTATTATAACTTAACCACAAGTTTAGGAAAGCAAAAACATTGAGGCTCATTTATTGATATCTAAATAATTTCTCTCTTCTAAAAAACTCACTTACTGTTGCAGACAACGACAATAATATAATACAACACTCAAAAAGTGCTCTTCAAGGGCTTAGGATTAAGTTAGTTTTGACCATTAAATGTGTACTTTGATGCTTTTATGTCTTGATTTGTAGGAATCGAGTATTTTGAATGAACATTAACGACTTTGAATCAATAATAGAGAAAATAGAGCCTAAAGACCCAATTTCAGATCTAAGGCATGGAAAGATGAAGACTATGGGCCAAAAAGGTGTCTCGAAGCGTGGCTCAATGCTTTGAACCTGTGAGCAACGGTTGTAATGCTTATTTTAATTGTTCTGACCCTATCGTGTTGGGATAAAAATTGCTCTTTAAGTCATAACTACTGGAGTAGGTGGCTGTTTTGGACAAATGACCGCTCGTCTTCTTCATTTTTCACCCTCTATCCATCTACATTATTAAATTCATTGATTTTTGAAATTTAGGTGAATCTAATATGCGACTACACAAGTCAAAGACAATGTTACAAATAATACAGAAGACAATAAACTAAACTTTTAGAATAAAATAAAGATAAACACCTAGAGATTAGTGACCCAGTTCAGTGCAATCACACTACGTTTAGCGACAACGTGGTTGAAGAAAATAGCTTCACTAAAAAGTATTAAACGATTACAATGAAGCACTTATCTGTTAAAAAACTTCTATAGAGAATCTCAAAGAGCTTACTTCTATTGAAGATTTTATGCTCCCCCTAAACCTAGGACTCCCTTCTTGTTTTATCACTCTTTTCATCTTCTTGTTTGAAAGGCACTTCAAACAAGATAAACTAATGATCCCCTATAAACAAGAATCTCTCCTAGAGCTAAAACTTATACTCCTCTAAGTACAAAACCAATTTAAAAGCCTATTCTTCAATGAAGTAGAAACAATAACATATGTGCAGCACAAGACAATAGCCACAACCTCACAATGGGAATACACTATTCCTTTCAGCACAATTCCCTAACTCGGAATCATCTACATGAATTCGTCAAAAGGCCTAACCTTACAAACCAAGAGGAAACTTAATACTTATAATCTTTATAAGGAAACAATTTTGTACGGGCAGCAATCTTTTCCCCAGACGAAAACAAAAAATAGCTTCAAAAAATAAAGAAAAAAAATATTCTTTAGAAAAAAATAGTCCAGAAACTCAAATGTTCTTGACAAATGCAAAGACATGTAAAATTTTCATGTCTTTGGGGTGAAAAAAAGCTAATTTTTTGGATAGAGGCGATGACTTGGAGTTTAAGAGGAATAGATGATTGAGGACATCATTGAAGAATGTTCCAGAACTTAAGGGAGTCAAGAGACTTGCTTCTTTCTCCTTCTTTTGCATGGCTTTTATTTCTTTGCTTTTGGATATGTTATGGATTGTCTATGTTTTATCAAACCAATAAGTTTCTAAGTTCATTATGAAGGGATCGAATCCTACAATAAAAGTGAGCGATCGCTTTGCTATTAATTTTGACTTGAAAAATAGTAACATAGAAAAGAAAAACATACATAGTCAAGCAGAGGAAAATAGAGGGAAGAGAAATATTACCTTTGAAGACATCTCTTCAAATATTCTCCATAATAATACTTCACTCGTTAACTAATCTCCTCACGAATAGTGACGCCATGAAAAGAGTCTTCCCTGATATTTTCTGGCAAGGATTGATTATGTGAAAACCTCTTTTAAAAGTACGAATGGAATTTTACATAAGAGTATGCTTCTCTGTAAACTATAAAGAAACAAAGATGTTGAGAGAGACAAGTGTCTTTTTTTCGTAAAAAACATCCCTTCCACAAATGAAAACTTCTCTTCATTTAAAAGGTTGCACCCACTTCCCCACTCCCCTTTGCAGTGGAGTTTTTATTTTTATTTAATTTATAATTAACTTAATGTAATTTAAGTTAAATTAATTAACTAATTAATTTAATATGTCATATTCAAAACTAATGATTCTTGTTTTAATCAATATTTATTAACTATGGGCACTTTACTAAAAACTTATAGTTGTATTCTTATAAACTATAGAATATTTTGCATCCATAGATTTAACCATTACAACTAAGTTAGTCCTTCATGAGTTGTTCGTAATTACAGCTGGGTCAAATTACTGTTTTACTCTTGTAATTACCTCTTACTTCTTAAGTAGCACTAGTCCTTTAATGAATAACTTCTTTATAGTACAACTATAAACCAAGTCCCTCTCGAGTTAGTGAGATAGTGGAGCTACATTGTTCAAGTCCAAGAGTCAGTACTTAAGGGAATAACTCATTTACTTACCTTATAGGCATGAAAGAGTGAATTCTATCATCTATAGCTATGCTCTCAACTTCTTACTCGGTCTCGTCCCCAAAATTGTAGGAGTATTGAGTTGATGACTCAGGCCACTCTCACCCATAGAAATTAAAAGATGATCCACCATAGGTAGGAGTTCATAACTCACTCCGGATTGAGACCGATTTACATATCGAAATCATTTGGAGTATTAATCTTCAGTCAACGACATATTACAAAGAGAGATTAAATATTTTGTGGTCCTGTCTTATTATACAAACTCATTGTATAGGATACCTCTACTCACATTTCTCTACATAAATGATTTGGAGCAAATCATTTGTAACATTTACAAAAGAATGATGGATAAATAAAGGTAAAAAATGATTCAACCTTTCAGGCGCTATACCTTAAGAGACGCACCCGTATCATGCCAAGATAGTGATTTACGCATGGACAGAAAATTACTCCTATTTGGTCCTGTGTCAAGTTTCTTTGTTGGAGTTAATGTCATAAATCAAGTGTCACTGGTAATTTCTCAAGACAACTTATATATCTAATTAAATAAGAGGTATTATTAATGTTTAGCCTGCATTAAATCAATCCAGTGAACTAAGATCCAATGAGACATGCAGGTGGATCACGTTTAAGTGATAATCTTAACTATCTATAATAGATAGATAAGACTGGATACCTTATCCTGGTGACACCATGAATACGACCTACTTTGTAGATGTTACAATTGTTGTAAAGTGCTACAAATGATCTGATCCTGATCGTTTACGTGGAGACATGTGAGTCGGGGTATTATATACAAAAAGTTTGTATAAAACCGAACCGTGAAATGAACCTGTGAAGGTCCTTGAGTGAAAACATGGGAATCAGTCCAAGTTTTATTTTCACAAAATCAAAATTACAGAATACAAATATTATGCATAATCACAAATTTACAGCATGTAAACATAAATGAAAGATAGAATTAGGGTGAGAGAAGACTTACCCTTGAAGAACCTTTCTTCACGAAAACGAATTTGCTTCTCCGAATTCACAAACAATCACGAATTGAAAAACAATCCAAATGAACACCATCACATAAGAACCTCATGTATTCTCTTTGGGGATTAGAATCACTAAGGAGCTGTGAGGTCTTAGATTTTTGAAAGAGGGGTAGAAAACTGAGAGGAATTTTGTTTCAAAGAATATTGGGAGCCACTTTTCCACACACGCACTAAATAGAGAGAAATAGGGGGAATGGAGGGGTCGACAACTGAATTCATCGTCGCCTGTGAACCCGCGCCTACACAAATAAAATTTGTATGCACAGAACTAACCCCTTTTACTAACTAGTAGTACAAGTAGCAAGTTCGGGGTCTTACGACTGAGAGTTGAATATCGATTCCTCAAACATTGGAACTTATAGGAAGTAACCAAAATGGGGGCGGGGGATTGTGAAAAATTGTGAAATAAATTGCAAGAAAATAGGGTAATTATAGTTTAGTTCATTCCTCATCAATTATATCATAGACTAATCAAAAGATGCGTAAGAATATTCGAATTAAAACTTAGCCTACTCAATTAGAATCCTACTCGGTAGTCCATAAAATCAAGTTAATTAACAGAAAAGTGACAATCCTTAACTAATCTATCAATCAACATGCATTAAGATTCAAGGCAAAGCTAAGCCAATTAATTGATTTCCATCATCTGACCAATTAACTGAGCGAGATTTATCCAAGTTATAAAGTAAATGCTTGCTAATTAGAATCCCAAATTAACACAACAAACTAACTTAACTCATGCTTCTAGGTGATGACTACCTAACGATTACAAATTAGTGCCAATCAAAGCAATAAATTAAACATGCATAACTAATTTGTCAAATTATCCCATACACGAAAATTGAAGAATATTCTCAAGATAAAATCTCATAAATTCATAATAAAACTCACAGAATTACAATACGAGTCTCAGGAATTAAATCAGAACCAAACTAAGTTCTTACCCTTTAGCTAGATCAGAGAGCTAAAACGAGGCTGGAATAGAGCAACGACACCTAAGATCGGGTGTACTTGGCATGATGTAATCGATAACCCAAATTGTTCTTTTATAAAACTACCACAGCGGCACAACGGTAGAAAGAGCATTGCAATGCTGTGGTGCATAATGGCCAAGCGTCAGGCAAGCGTCACAACACTACCTTGACGTAGTGTTGCATGCACGCTGAAGCTATACGTCCGTCAAACCACGTAGCATTGCAACGCTTTAGGGTAGCATTACAAAACTGCCTATTCTGCTGTAGAGCGTTTTAAGGCAACATTGATGAGCAGTTCGATGGTGGCGTTGGAGCATCTTCGAAGCATTGCAACGCTTGGGGCAGTGTTGCAACGTGGCTCTGCATCCTAGCATTCTATCCAATGGCTTTCAGCTAGCATTGGATTTAGGTTTAATGAGAGTGTTGCAATGCTCGACAGGGTAGCATTCTTCATTCCTTCGTCATTTGATCAATTTAGCTCCTAATTTCATCACATTAGCGCCTTTTTGTCCCAAATGCTTAATCCGACTGCTTTACACTCAAGTCCTACAAAATAATGAATTTAACCAAATTAAGTAGCTAAACAACCCTGAGTTAAGCAGAAGAAGATAGCACATTTCTAGTGCTATCAGGCAGTTACAACTCCCTCCCAAAACCATTTTTCAAAAATTAATTAAAATAATTTATTTACAAATATGTAATATATATTTATATGATAACTACTTTATCATATAATATATATTAAACTATATGTTTTATCTAATATAGCACATAACCTATAGTTTAATATTGAATCAAATACAATATAACCTATAGTTTCATTATCTCAACAATGCATGATATTTAATATAAATCCTATTTATATTAAATTTAATTACATGAATCCAATTGACATAATTAATATTTAAATCATATTCAAATATTTATTTCCTCTCAAATAATGTATCAAAAACATTGTAGTACTTATATCATATATAATTAAGTAAAATTAATTATATCACATATAATTAATTCCGTCAAATAATTTGAACTATTCAAATTAATCCAAAATTGATTCTCATTAAATCCCTATTGAGCTACAAAGGGGACCTCATGGACTTGTAGATTGAAGCTCCAGTGATACTTGAATAATTAATTAAACTCCTTTATTGAAATTATTCTACATCTATTAACTGACGAGCACTTCACTAAAGACCAATAGCTACACGCACTTCACTAAAGACCAATAGCTACACCCTTCGCACTACAGATATATTTAGGTGTCCATTGGATATAACAAGTCAATAGTACAATGACCCTTCACAAATTGCTCGTAAGTACAGCTGGGCATTACTGGTTTGCCTCTATAGTTACATCTAACTTCTCAATAGTCCATCTAATGAACAATAAGTCATAGTCCAACTATGACCAAACCCCTCTCGGGCTAGAAGAGGGTGTGGCATCACATTGTTCAAGCCCCGAAATCAGCCTTTAAGTGAGTAATTTATCTACTTACCCCGACATTGGGGAAGGAGTGAATTCTGTCTTCTGTAGCTGTGTTCCTAGCTCACCAATCAGACAAATCCTAAAAATGCTAGGCTTATTAAGTTGGCGATCTGGCCATTCTCACCCATACAAATCAAAGGATCAACTTCATAGGAAGGAGTTCACAACTCACAAAGGATTCAGGTCATGTCACCTATGGTCATTTTGGTGAAGTGTAAGTCTCTATTATGGACGGTGTTATATAATGAGACTAGTCATTTCATGGTTCGGTATTATACAAACCCTTTTGTATAGAATACCCCCGCTCACATGTCTCTATGTAAATGATCAGGATCAGATCATTTATAGCACTTTACAACAGTTGTAACATCTACAAAGCGGGTCGTACTCATAGTGTAACTAGGATAAGGTATCCAACCTTATCCATCTACTACAGACCATTTAAGATATCACTTAAAGATGATCCACCTATATGTCACTACATACCTGTTTAAGCTACATATGATAACCTTGGATGCTAGTTTATTGGTTTAAGGGTTTAATGCTACTGAGTGTCAAATAAAACATATCATATTTTATTAAATAGATCATTTGTATATTACAATTACAAACTACAGAACCCTACGAGATTTAGGGCATCAACCTCAACAATCTCCCACGTGTTGTAAAGCTAGTGGGGTGTACAATATATATAAGTCATACTAATATACGTGTACATTAAGCAAAAAACTAGGGCATAACACGCGCCCAGTACAAAATCTCCCACTGGCCCTAGACTAGATGTGGCTTGTCTCGTAGACCCATACTCTGCAATTGACCCTCAAACACCTTAGCCATGAGGGCGTTTGTAAATAGATCAGCACCATTATGCTCTAAAGCTATTTGCGTGATGATCACGTCCCTTCAATGCACAGTCTCTCATATGAGATGATACTTTCGCTCTATGTGTTTCCCGCGTTTGTAACTCCAAGGCTTTCAGGAATTAACCACAACACCACTATTATCACAATAAAGGGTGATGGGCTTTGACATGTCTATAACCACTTCTAGATCAATCCAGAATTTCCTAAGCCACACAGCTTCCTTAGCAGTTTCACAAACCGCTACGTACTCAGCTTCCATAGTGGAGTTAATAGTGCACCCCTGCTTGGTGCTCCACCAGACTACTGCTCCTTCGTTATGAGTGAACACTGATTCTGAAGTGAGTTTCCTAGAATCTTTATCAGTCTAGGAGTCAGAGTCCGTGTATCCTGTAAGGATCAAATCCTTAGAACCATACACAAGCATGTAGTCCCTCGTTCTTTGTAGATACTTGAGGATATTCTCAATGGCAGTTCAGCAATCAAATCCTGGTTTAGACTGATGTCTACTTACTATCCCCACCACATAGCAAATGTCAGGTCTAGTAAATAACATTGCATACACTAGGCTGTCAACAGTCAATGCACTGGGGATCCATCTCATTTCCTCAACTTTTTCACGTGTCTTAAGACACTATTCCTTACGCAATATAACTTCATGTCTAAAAGGGAGTAAACCCCTATTCGAGTTCTGCATTAAAAATTTGACAAGCATTTTGTCAATGTATGATGCCTGAGCAAGACTAGCAATTTGTTCTTTCGATCTCAAAATATCTGAATGCCCAAAACAAATTGCACCTCTCTCAAATCTTTCATTTGGAATTGGTCGCTAGCTAATTCTTAATTTTAGTTAGTAGACCTACATCATTCCTAATGAGTAGGATATTGTCTACATACAGTACTAGAAAAGTTACTAAACTATTGATGATTCACTTGTAAGCACAAGGCTCATCATTATTTTGATCAAAGCCATATGATTTGATAGCAGTATAGAATCTTATATTCCAAGATCGAGAAGCTTGCTTCAATCCATAGATGGACCGATTAAGCTTGCAAACCTTTTGCTCTTGACCTTGCGTTATGAATCTTTCAAACAGCTCCGTATAGATGATCTTCTTAAGATTGCCATTTAGAAAAGCAGGTTTGACATCCATTTGCCATATCTCATAGTCATAATATGAAGTAATGGACAAGATGATCTGGATAGACTGTAACATGGCAATAGGTGAGAAAGTCTTCTCATAACCAACTCCCTCTACTTGAGTATAACTCTTTGCCACAATTCTAGCCTTGAAGGGTTGCACCTTTCCATCAGCACCCCATTTTCTCTTGTAGATCCATTTGTAACCTATAGGTGTTTGCCCATTAGGTTGCTCTATATGATCCCAAAAAAGAATTGAAGTACATAGACTCCATTTCAAGATCCATATTCATCTTTGTCAACATCCTTCGTTGCCTTCTTGTAAGGCAGTGGATCCTTAACATCTCCGTCAGCTACTATAGTTAGGATTTCTGTTAAACCTATATAACAAACAGGTCGGTTCACAACCCTCCCACTACGTTGAGGTTCCCTCAATACTTGAGGTGGATGTGATCTATTAGATGAACCAACTTCAACAACTCTTGCTGACGTGTTGAGTTCTTCAACAACACTTATTGAAGGTTCAGTAGTTTCTTTGGAATGTTCATTCAACACAATCTTACTACGGGGCTTATGCTCCCTTATTTGGTCCTCTTATAAAAAAGTAGCGTTTGCATCGTAGAAATAACCACCTCTCGCTCGTTTAGGGTATCCTAAAAACAGGCACAATTTTGAACGAGGTTCCAGTTTCTTAGGATTTGCCTCAAGCACATATGTTGGGCAACCCCAAATTCGGAAATGGCATAAACGACCTTTACGACTGATGACATGCAAAAATGCTCGTCATCTTAGGTCTTTTATTTTAGAATTATGAGGGTTGTTAAGCATAATATGCGGCAATTATGTTAGGAATTCATGAGAAAATGAGTTTGCGTCGTTCAACGCCAAGAATCTCGGCTAACCCACTATTATGTGTTATTATGCGTTCAATTATCTATCTTTGTAGCTAACGCAGGAATCGGATGCATACGCGGAAGCCGGGCTATCGCATATACGACCGCATGTGGTGAACTTCTCCATAGCAAACGCGAACGCATACGTCCAATGCATGGGCGTTGTGGTAATCAACCGCATGTGTCCATCGCATAGGAGTTGCGATAATCAAGCGATTGTGGTCATCGTGTAGAAGTTACGGTAATCAAGTGAATGCGGTCATTTCAAGATTGCGACTACACGATGATAACCATAATAGCAGGATTGCCGCAGGGTTGGTGGAATGGAAGCATCAACGCATATCTCGGGAAAATAAAAAGGTGATGTTGACATTTCACCTACCACGCCGTTAGCAGCTGAGATTCAGAAAAGGACCAACGCGCCGCGAATGTCAAAATTAGAGCAACTCCATTAATGCTATCAGTGATCAAGCTCTATAAATAGAAGCCGATGAGCATAATTTCAAAGGATCCAAGGTTTTCATCCAAGGTTTCTTACCTTCGGGTGGATCCTTGTGATCCAGACGAACGCATTAGAAGAAAGCTTGAGAGTTCTTCATCTCCTTCATCCATTCTGAGTGACGATCGGAGCCTTCACCAGAGTTAGATCTCGTGAGAGTTAGCTCCACCGCCCATCTATGGCACCACCGGCAGCCTTGACACATATCTGTTGGAAGCAAGACATTGCTTCCAACTGGTCATTTCATTTCCTCTTCTATTCTTATATTGTATTGTATTACATTTTGGATCAAGAACTTAATACATTGTGTGTTCAATGCATTTCTATGTTTCCTTCAATTCCATCTCCATCTCTCTTTGCTTAGCACCTTTAACATTCATTGCATCACTTAGTGAGACTGTTAGAGTATCGCATATTTAATCATGCGGATTAGAGATATGAAGCATGTAGCAAACCACCGGAAGGTGTGCGTTGTGCGAGTGTGAGAAAACCTTATTTGCTTAGTGTGAAGTTGTAGCAACGCCTGTTTATAGGCAGATGCAACATTCGTCTACGAGTAAAGTCAGTAACAATTAACTGCCCGGGAGGGTAAGTAGTTGGTCCCATTAAGCAATGTAAGCCAGTGTTCACTAGAGATAGGAATAATTTTGCGTCAGCCAGATTTATGCGATTACCTTGTCTTATGAGCGCATCATTCATCATTTAGGCATACTTGGAAAAGTAGTCTAAAATCCAAATCTAGGACTCGAGAGACCGGATTGGAACACATAAGCAAGAATGGGGAACTTAGGAATAAGCTCTGTTTGCTATTACATAGTGTATGCACCCTACAGAGAGGATATTGCATGTGTCCAAGAAGTAGGATACGGTGTTGGTATGCAGTCATCTTGTTTATGTGTGAGAGCACATGAGCAGGAATAGAGACTTCGGAATAAGGCCTCTCGACACTACGCATACACATCGCATAC